>NC_034175.2:39987404-40172404 GCF_002021735.2 Oncorhynchus kisutch
TGTTGTGTCTCTGTGTGGCTGGCACCCACTCTCTCCCGGGGTGGCATGTCTCTTTTGTCTTGGAGTGAGTGCTGCACATGACGCGCAGGAGTATGTGAATGACAGTTCCCCCCAGTGGGTTCAGCGTCTGCCCCCCCCCGCGCCCCTCCCCGCATCCATCCAGCCCCCAGATAGAGACAGAGGACTGGGGACCAGGGAAAGTGACCGCTTTTCTGGAGCTCCATCTGAAACAGCCTGTCAATTAGCCAATCGAGTTCCACTGCTGTGTGCCTCTTTCCCTCCAGCCTTCGCAGCTTACCATGCTACTCCACATTTGATGTACAGACTCACTCTGAATTCAGAGCCCGTCTTCGGTTGGGATATGAGCAGCTCGCCAGACCAATGCACAGTCTGTGTAGTTGTTGCTCCTACACGTGTAAAGAATACCCCAGTTGATCCCACATCATGCTGCTCTGATGGGGGATATGTGAAGAGTACAGTCGGTGGAACCTATTCCAGCCCTGTCCCACACACTGTCCTCCTCCACGCTGCCACACTCGCTGGAGATGAATTACAGTAAAATTGGTCGGCTGCTTTACTCGATATGCATCATCAACATCTAATCAGATAAATCCCACCTGTGACCAGTTATTGTATGATACAAAACCAAACAGTTTATTTTTTAGGGGGGGGGGGATTTGGCTTTTTTTAATCATTTCTGATCACATTTAAAACGTCTTACCTCTGCAATGTTTGGAGCGCTAGGCTGTATATCAGATGAAGCTAGAGCTTAGGGATGGCTTTTAACTCCACGATAAAGGCTTCTAATGCTCTGGTGCAGTTAACCCCCTCTAACCTCTGGGAGTCTTTACTCACATACACATATATCTCCTTTTGATAACTAGTACACCAAGCTGTTGGTGGTGGTGGTGGTGGTGGTGTGTGTGTGTGTGTGTTTCATCACCGGCTGAAGGACTTGATTCAACAAGATTGATAATAACCCCTAACTTTGTGGCCCTCCCCCTTCCAATGGATCGATAAATCCTTCAGTCAGATTGCTTCCCAGCCTTTAAGCCTGGTGTGACTAATTATCTGGTTGCTGTGTTTTGGGCCGAGTCTCTGCTGCATTTGTTAGTGCTGCCAGAGCCCATGTTCGAGTTAGATTTGAACATTTCTATTAGAAGAAACACAGAGTTGTTGGCCAAACTCGGTCAAGATGTCAGACCTTTCCTCATTTACATGTAAAGGGTGCTCCAATGGTCTAGTACTGCTACATATTGAACCATGAGCAGCCATTTCCACACCTCATACAATAGTGGGCTGAAAATACACTCTGCATTCTCTATGTATGTTTTCAAAAACGGTGTTTACAGTCTCCATCGGGAATACAGTAAGACTGCATTCCAAGTTGCTCCCTATTCCCTTTGTGTGAGCAGTAGTCCACTATATAGGGAATAGTGCACTAAGTAATGCGCGATATAGAGAATAGTGCCTCATTTGGGTGGCAGCCTAGGTGATGATGACGAAAGCTGCTGACCAAAGATGCACTGTAAACTCTTTCCTTTCTTCAGGGGAGCAAGCCGTGAGAGTCCCCGAAATACATTAGTGGAAATGCGTGTGAAAAACGAATCAAGCCTGCTTTTAGACCACACCAGATAATGGATGTGTGCCTCTCATTTCCTTTTACCAGTATCACTTAATTACCTTGAAGGAGGCAGCACATTTGAACATTTCAAAGAGATTTCAACTGTAGAAACCATTGTGGCTGCGATTTGCATTGGAAATGTCATTGATCACTCGGACTACCATTCAGCGGCAGGAAATAGCAAGGAGCACAAATGTCACGGTGGCATATCTACCCCCAGCGCTATCTGTGTCTGCATGAGGAACTGCCCGTGCCTGGTGTATCTGCTTGGCTGGAGAATTGGCTTGCGTCCTGAATTATGTCTAATGTCACTTGGCTCGGCCCCCTCGCTGATCTTTCGCGTGTGGCCTGGCCCCACACTTGCAATACATTATCGAGCGGGATTTCGCAAACATTTGATCTCAATTGCTGTGCCAAGTGTATATCATTCTTTGCATATTTGCCACTATTGCTCAAAAGATTGACGCAAACCAGGTATGCCCTCTATTGACACGCAGTGCCGTTGGGTGCCAGGTGTGATATTCTGTCTCCGATCTATTAAAGCCTAACAGTGTCCCGAAGACGACACTGAACCTAGAACCCCTTCCCCCGTGAGAGAGGTTTGGTAAAACCATAGTGTTATGGCTACATTTGAAATGGCGGTTAACGGATTGTGGAATGGTTCACGACGGTTACATTTGAGCCAACTGCAAATACACTGCCTGGGGTTGACCCCGCACAGACGTCTTGTGTAATCATAGAAATCCCTTTGAGTCATGTCAAAGCTTTCTGAACGATACGGCGACGTAGTGTAATGGAGAATGCCATTGCGGTAACGCGGATGCCTTCCAGTTACCATCGTAGCAATCCTTTGCTAAGAGATGTGATCAGAATGTGTGCCTGAAGTATTCCTTGCAATTGCGTATAGTGCAATCAAGACTAGACTCTGGAAACCACTACGGCCTGATTTAATAAGCATTTACACTATAGTGCAAAGTTTGCACCCTTTTTTAGTTTCCGAAGGGAATTTAGCTTTGTCCCCTCTTCCCCAAACATCAGCTTTGTCCCCTCCTCCCTAAACATCAGCTTTGTCCCTCCTCCCCTAACATCAGCTTTGTCCCTCCTCCCCAAACATCAGCTTTGTCCCTCCTCCCCTAACATCAGCTTTGTCCCCTCCTCCCCAAACATCAGCTTTGTCCCTTCCTCCCCTAACATCAGCTTTGTCCCTTCCTCCCCTAACATCAGCTTTGTCCCTTCCTCCCCTAACATCAGCTTTGTCCCTTCCTCCCCTAACATCAGCTTTGTCCCTTCCTCCCCTAACATCAGCTTTGTCCCTTCCTCCCCTAACATCAGCTTTGTCCCTTCCTCCCCTAACATCAGCTTTGTCCCTTCCTCCCCTAACATCAGCTTTGTCCCTTCCTCCCCTAACATCAGCTTTGTCCCTTCCTCCCCTAACATCAGCTTTGTCCCTTCCTCCCCTAACATCAGCTTTGTCCCTTCCTCCCCTGACTTAGAACATCAGATTTATATGGTGGTGCACGGTAACTGTAAATTGATATCTGTTACGTTGAGTGGAAAAAGAGGGATTATATATATTTTTAAAGTAAAGATGGAAATAACCTTTTGAAGGTACTTTAGTTACTAATACCTAACAATAATGCAAAAAAATAACAAAAGGGATTGAATACATTCAAACAAAGTAAAGAGAGAATTTCTGAAGGTAGTTACTTGAACAAGGTTTTTATAGTACCTTGAATAAAGTTATGCCCACACGATTTTCACGATCGTTGGTATATTTCTATTTCTGTACATAGGCTAATCTTTCCGGACAGACAATTTCCCCATGTGCCAGATGTGGAGATGTGATGTTGACAAACCACTCGACCTTCAGACGCACAAAAATGCCACCTGATTTATCTCCCAGTGCTTGATTTCCCACCTCTCATGTTGTCATCCTGCTAGTACATTTCACTTATGAAGTGCTTGAGGTGCAGGAAACACATTACAGTGGAAGGAACTGCACTAAAAAAGCAACCAAATGACTTCCTGTTAGATTCCAATATGATATTAATAAATGCTTTTTGTTGTGGATATACACACATTTACACAACTTAAAGTAAACAAACCGTTTAATTCTGGTGCTGCAGCAGATTACACGACTGGAGCCAAGACCATTACTGTGCTTGGTTGGTTCCTGGGTGGGCCGGACAGGGCCCGGACCGTGTCCCTCTGGGCTGTGGTGGGATGGTCTGATCTACTCTTCCTGGCCTTTTCGTCGTCTGCCTGACACAGGGCTTTCACCTTGTGTGCGTCTCAAATGGCACCATGTTCCCTGAACCGTGCTCGACATTTGACAAGAGCCCTATAGGCCCGTATGGGCCCTGGTCAAAAGAAGTGCAGTATATGGGAAATAGTGTGTCATTTAGGATGCTGCTCCTGGATTACCGTCTCTTGCAGTGACATTTGTTGATATGCTGTTGATCATGTCTGGATCCAAGGTTGTGACCGTATGTGATGGAGCAAGGGCATCCAGCAGCATTTAGGAGGATGGCCTTTAATTCAGTGTTGACGTTCAGAAATGATTTAGATTGAACTCATATGAACCCGGCTGAAGTAGGAGGACATGTCCTTCAGAAATAGTTTTTCAGTTCTGCTAATCATCCTCCCCGTATGTTATTACCTAAACTAATTATACCACATTTTTCTGATTGTACATTTTTTTTGTCGTAATGAGTCAGATAAGCGGCATTCCTCGCTTTAATAGCAGTGTTTGATGTTCTATTTGTTGTCTTTGTTATTGTACTCCTCCTCCCTGACAGTGTTGTCAAGATTTATTCTGTTTATCCTAATGTATGCTGTTGAGAAGGTTTTGCGCATTTCATTGTCAATAACGTGAAATACGGCCCTGCTCCTTAAATGACGTCTCCGTTCAATAACCTATTAAAGTTGAAACACAGATAACTTGGCACGCACCAGGAAATGTCTGCTGACATTGATCCAGTGGGGTGAGGACCTAGTGGCTCCGATTAACACTGCTGTCCCTAGAGGGAAGTCCCTTTGGCCATTGATAGCAACACTGTCCTCATGTCCTGGGTTCCCCTCATGACCATAGGAACATTCTTCTTCATGAGGACCTAAGTTGGAAGTCTAAAAGGGGGAAAAGAGATACTTGGACATGGGAGAGTCCTGCCCACCACCAAACACTGTTTCTGAAAATGTATGCCAAGTGAAGAGCTTACTGGTTTGTCTCGGCTCACATCTTTATCATATATTTTTCACCTTTTAATATCAACATCACACCAGTTAGATACTGTCGGTGAAATCCAATACACATGACTGCCTGACTTTTCTTTTAAAAGATCAGAGCAGAATCTGTGAAGAAGCACCTTGTATTTTGTTGATGGTGAGATGCATAAAACGAAGCACTTATTTTAACAGCAAAATTCACAGCACTTTTGACGATCAGCACAGTGTGTGTGTGTGTGTGTGTGTGTGTGTGTGTGTGTGTGTGTGTGTGTGTGTGTGTGTGTGTGTGTGTGTGTGTGTGTGTGTGTGTGTGTGTGTGTGTGTGTGTGTGTGTGTGTGTGTGTGCGTGTGCGTGTGCGCGTGTGCGTGTGCGTGTGCGTGTGCGTGTGTGTGTGGGTGTGTGGGTGTGTGTGTGTGCAGCTGATAGGAGCACTTGAATGTAAATACTCTAATTAGAGCTTCTCCGTTTGTGATTTTCTCATCTAAAGATAAGTTAAGATCATATGTCCTTTCCTGGGAGAAGTATGTAAATCGCTTTTCCTCTAAATGCCCTCGGGACACACCAAAAAAAAGATAGATCTTTTCAAATTTGTGATCTCATCCATTTCATTACAAACACCGTGATAAGGGCATCACTTAGAATAAATATGGCCATTAATGAGGTATGGCATCCCTTTCTGTCCATGTTTACGTGTGTCCTTGACATTCTCTCTGAGGCAGCATCCCCAAATAGCAACCTATTCCCTATATGGTAGTGCACTACTTTTGACCATGGCCTTTGCCATAGGGCTGTAGTCAAAAGTAGTGCACTATACATGGATTAGGTTGCCATTTGGTTACAGAGCGTTAGAGTAAAGGAAGGATGGTATAATAGCATGCTTCGAAAACAGATCTCCAATGTCCAGGGAAGAAATAAATGTCACGCAGCTTCACTCACAAATCACCACACTTTTTCCCTTCGTCTTTGACCTTCACCGTCGACTCAGTTCTATGGGAAATGAACAGGATGCTAATGTTTTATTAGTAGGTGTACCATAATGAAAGTTCTCCCCTGAGACTGCATGTATATTCTTTCCATATTAGCTATAATATCTCTTAACTGACAGTTAATTAGCAAGTTGAGGTAATACGCTAATATATAAATAATCACCACGACATTGAGGGACATCAGGGAAGATAATGTGCAATAGGACCTGAGATATAGGAGTGAGATGGAGATATATTGAACGAGACTTGTCATTATAGAAAAAATTGTCTGCTCCTTGTGCCCGAAAGAGGCCTTGACAATATCATTTATGCTCGTGAATCCATTTTATTCGGGAATATTGATGATCTAATAGCTATTATCATACTTTCTGAAGAGAGCTTGGGGTATTATTTGACAGCTCCTGAGGAAGCGCAACAGCTATGGATCGATATCAGCAGAGTACTATACATGACTATGTTATGATCATACACTCCAGCTACAGTATAAAGGAGAGGAGAACGGCTGATTTGAATGAGCGCCACGCCCCTTGGCACAGCTTTTTCTTCCTAAAGTGGTACTCAGTGAGCTCAGTGGGAAACAGAGTGGTCAGCGAGATTGCGCTTGTCCCTTGCTGTCCACTTCTGTGCTGGACCAGTTGGTTCGGGAGCTAAATTGGAGCCACCCCGTGTGCCAACTTTCCATATGCTATTGGAGTGTTCCAAACGGGGGCGATATCTGCCTTTCCTTTCCTGCCCGTCTGACTCCGCTTGTATTGAAGTCAAGCAGATTTCCTACTCAGAAAGAGCACCTTTACACAATGGATTCACCCTTTAGTAAGGTCGAAATCACAAGGCACCGACAGAACTGGACTGCCAGTCACTGCTCTCTATCTCTATGTTAAGGTGCATGGCATCTTTCAGGGGGAAAAAACGGGCCTGTTTGTGGCATGTAACGTTTGTTCATAAACATAAACTATACATTTGGGAGCATAATATTTATTTTAGATTTGGATCGCAAGCGAACAACGAATCAGAAATGAATTATTCAGCCGTCCACAAGATTAATATCATGTACTTTTTGCTTGAATAATTAAACGTCCCGCTGGATCAATTGAGTTAAGGAAGGAAAATCAATCTGAAACCAGCATCGTATCAAGTAGGTAAAATGATGCTCAGGAGAAGTCACCTTTAACCACGCGCCTCGTTCAAATGCAGATCATGTCGGATGAAGACCTGAGACCTCTTCACACGAAACATGTATACAGATAGACACTGAATAAATAAAGGCCTTCTTTCTCCCAAACACTGGAATAAGTTGCAGAGGATTAGCATCTCATTACAAAGGAGGGCTGTGAATTGTGGGCATAGGGGCGTGAGGGAGCAAAAAAAGGGACCGGGAGAGTCTCCTCTCTGAATACGAAAGAGGTCGTGGACGCTGGGTTCCTCCCGGGAGCGCTGGATAAACATGCATTGACTATGGATTGACACCGCAACAGGGAAAATGTGCCAAAAATGGTTCTGTTATTGCGGCAAACTTGCTATGAGACATGATTACACTCCCTGCTTTAGTTCCGTCCGAGGTGGTGCATCCAGGTTGGACATTTCACAGCAATAACTCTAAACTGTGTGAGCTGTTTGAGTAAACACTATCTCCCGAGACGTTGGGCGAGACAGTTTGCCACAAAGCATACAAGTCTCCTGCTGCTGGCCAGTCTGCGTTCTGTGCCATGAGCATGCAATTGCCCTCGATTCCACTCCCCACTGATAAGTGTACACGCTCAGTCGTGCAGCAAAGACTCGTTGACGGTAGCTACGCTGCATCTGATTCTGAAGGACAACGAATACGCTCTCCCTAATTTGGATATTGTAGTGTGTTGTGTTTATAGTTAGTTGGATAAAGCAGCCCAATGATGCTCTTCTATCTTATTTTCAAGTTGCTTATGGGAAAACGTCCAGTCTGTATTCTTCTCAACTGTTTGATGAAACTTGGAAGTGGTTCTGCTCAGACTCCACTGCTCCTCTCCCCACGAGAGCTACACTGGCCTGTATCCTGGCTGATTTGGTAGAGGCAGATGTCTCAGGGCAGTGTGTGGGAAGGGTAGGAGTGAAATCCTAGATGGCCCCAGTGACAGATGGCGTCCCATTGCACCACTTCAAGTGATACAAACAGGATCTTCACAAAAGTGAGTTAAATTGCATGGCCATGTGACGTTACACTTGCATCTGAAAAACTCGAAGCAATTTCTTTTCACCATTGAATGGGGAGTGAGTTGTGATTCGCACAACTCATATTTGTGTTGACCAGTACACAATGGAACCAGGGTCTATCAGTAACTGTGATACATCAATTATAATGTACGGATCAGAATACACCACTAGAGTAAGGGTGAGTTTTCTCCCACAAAGCTGCAGAATTGGAGATGTAGGAGATGTAGGAATATGTCAGTCTTCTCCCTATGATGGCTTACCTTGCTGTACTTATCTGCTGTTGTATACAGAGCCTTCGGAAAGTATTCAGACCCCTTGACTTTTTCCACATTTTGTTACGTTACAGCCTTATTCTAAAATGGATCAAATAAAACAATTTCCTCAGCAATCTACACACTATACCCCATAATGACAAAGCAAAAACAGGTTCTTAGAAATGTATGCAAATGTATTAAAACCGAAAAACCGAAATACCATATTTACACAAGACCCTTTGCTATGAGACTCGAAATTGAGCTCAGGTGCATCCTGTTTCCATTGATCATCCTTGAGATGTTTCTTCAACTTCATTGGAGTCCACCTGTGGTAAATTCAATTAATTGGACTTGATTGGATAGGCACACACCTGTCTATATAAGTCCCACAGTTGACAGTCCATGTCAGAGCAAAAGCCAAGCCAGGAGGTAGGCCAAATTGAGCAATCGGGGGAGAAGGGCCTTGGTCAGGGAGGTGACCAAGAACCCGATGGTCACTCTGACAGAGGTCTAGAGTTCCTCTGTGGAGATGTGAGAACCTTCCAGAAGGACATCCATCTCTGCAGCACTCCACCAATCAGGCCTTTATGGTAATGTGGCCAGACGGAAGCCAATACTCAGTGAAAGGCAGATGAAAGCCTGATTGGAGTTTGCCAAAAGTTACTTAAAGACTCTCAGACCACGAGAAACAAGATTCTCTGGTCTGATGAAACCAAGATTGACCTCTTTGGCTTGAATGTCAAGCGTCTGGAGGAAACCAGGCACCGCTCATCACTTGACCATTACCATCCCTACGGTGAAGCATGGTGGTGGCAGCATCATGCTGTGGGGATGTTCTTCAGTGGCAGGGACTGGGAGACTAGTCAGGATAGAGGAAAAGATGAACAGAGCAAAGTACAGAGAGATCCTTGATGAAAACCTGCTCCAGAGCGCTCAGGACCTCAGACTGGGGCGACGGTTCACCTTCCAACAACTCTAAGCACACAGCCAAGTCAACACAGGATTCTCTGAATGTCCTTGAGTGGCCCAGCCAGAGCCCGGACTTGAACCCGATAGAACATCTCTGGAGAGACCTGAAAATAACTATGCAGCGACGCTCCCCATCCAACCTGACAGAACTTGAAAGGATCTGCAGAGAAGAATGGGAGAAACTCCCCAAATACAGGTGTGCCAAGCTTGTAGCGTCATACCCAAGAAGACTTGAGGCTGTAATCGCTGCTAAACGTGCTTCAACAAAGTACTGAGTAAAGGGTCTGAATACTTATTTAAATGTGACATTTTTTTAATATTTTATTAATTAGCAAAAACGTCAAACTGTTTTTGCTTCGTCATTATGGGGTATTGTATGTAGTTTGATGAGGGGGAAAAAACAATGTAATCAATTTTAGAATAAGGCTGTAACCTAACAAAACGTGGAAAAAGTCAAGGGGTCTGAATACTTTCCGAAGGCACTGTACATCTTAAAATTCCTCCTCCATAGCAACTCCCATTCTAGCAACATGTTCACCTGCAGGGGTGGATAATTCCTTAATCACCCGACAATCCACTAGCATTTAGTGTGTAGGATTTACAGGTGGGAATGCAGAATATTGGTGATGACCCCTGGTAAACACTGACAGGATACACTTTTGTATTAATATTGCTGAAGTCTGTCGAGATTTGATTATTTAAATTACCCCAGCCATTATCACCTTGGCTCCTGTAGGTTAATTCACCTCCGTCAATCTACAAACGCATAGCCTATTAGCTACACATTTGTAATGTTATACCCCTGAAAGATGGGAAATATGAGAAATGATTCACACTGGCACGTAGCTACTGTTCAGTCAGTTGTAATGATGAATTGCATAAAATCCTCAACTCTTTACATACATATCTCTTTTGTCAAATTACATAGCATTCACATTTGTATTCCTAGGCATTACTAATTAATGGAGTACACAGATTATTGTATTATCACATTCACATGAACTATTAGAATATGACTTACAATTCTGTAAAATATTTTCTTAAAAAATAAAATACATATATTTGTTTTTAGTTGAACCTTTATTTAACTAGGCAAATCCGTTAAGAATAAATTGTTATTTACAATGACGGCCTACCCCGGCCAAACCCGGACGACGCTGGGCCAGTTGTGCGCCGCCCTATGAGACTCTCAATCACGGCCGGATGTGATTCAGCCTGGATTCCCACCAGGGACTGTAGTGATGCCCCTTGCACTGAGATGCAGTGCCTTAGACCGCTGCGTCACTCGGGAGCTCAAAGGAAGCAATGTAGTAGTCAAAGGTGGGTAATGGGTCAATTATAAACTCCAGTGGGCGATTGAGATGAGCCAAACATCCACCGAAATAAACAAAAACGTATGACATTCTTACAACTGTATCGTTTGCATTTGAATGTAGGCCTAAAGGGAACATAGGCCGTGTGGAGATGTTCATATTGAAGCATCAACAAACAAAATGTGTTCCTAACTTGTTTGATAAGAATAGTAGGCCTACATATCTTCTCTGAGGACCCCACGCAGGAGGGCCCTGACCCCAAGTTTGGGAACCACTGTGTTTTCTCTCTCTCTCTCTCTCTCTCTCTCTCTCTCTCTCTCTCTCTCTCTCTCTCTCTCTCTCTCTCTCACCCATTTCGGACAGAAGGTGTGGTATTATTACCTGTAAAAAATTTTACGGCAATGTTTAAATGATCCCCTTTCAAACAGCCCCTTATTTACCACGTTCTTGCAGGTATATCCCTTTTATACATATCAGTAGGTAACAGGCACATTGGGATTGGTTGGGGGCAGGGGGGCGTTGTTTAACCAAGAGGGCTATTTGCATTTCAAATTAGGGAGAAACAATGGAAATGTTAATGAATTTACCTGCAAAAAAAGCAGAGAATCATTCACATAGACCTGAAACCAGTATTTTGGTTAAAGGGCCTGTGAAAATGCAGGAATCATGACTAGGTCTTTAGGTTGGTCTTATTTTTTATTTTTATTTTTTATTTTTTTACCATCTTCCCCTTTCAGATAAATAAAAAAAACAGACAAAAAGAAAGCAGGCATAGTACATTAGTGGGATTTCGTTCGGTGTATGAAAGGGATATCTGTCTCCTCTGCTTCCTCCTGCATGCAGCCTGCCTCAGCCTCACCACTGAGCGCCACATTCATGTCTGTAACCTACTCTCTGTAAAGCAAAGTTATTATTATTATGTAGCAGCCTATTTTTTTTTGCTCCAGCTAAAATAGGCTTTGTTTAACATGAGCCAGCTAGAAGGAGGACGTCAGAGGCTAAGTAATACTAGCCAGAGCCCTTCAAAGATATTGCAATAGAAGTCTCTGCCGGCTGATACCCACCTGACTGTAAGCGACTATTTACTAGTTGTGCACTCCTTCTCCGAATGTATTTTTTTGTTGGTTTTAAGGAATGGCTGTAGACAAGGAGGAAGTCGAGGGACGGTTTAAAAATGGCCTTTTGTCCGACGTTTCGCAAACTGTCAGCGTCTCTAGTTGCCTACTTGAGCCCGCTCTGAACTGGTAGTTCGTTTCATGTCTCAGGCCCTCGAAGGTCTGCGCCGCGAAAGGATGGAGTTAGCCATTTGAGAGAGTGGTGAAAGTGCTGCTAAAAAGGCAAATCCGGGGAACGCAGGCGAACATAACGAACAAACTACTGTTCATGATTCCACTCGTTCACAAAGAGGCATATGCGATTAGATCAAGAATATAAACGTTCTGAGCATCGATCAACGCTGGGAGCACTATTTAGATGTTGACCCGTAGGCTAATTGATTTTCTTTATTTTGTACTATTTATATATACAGTGTATATATATATATATATATATAGTAACAATAAAGAATCTCTCTCTCTCTCTCTCTCTCTCTCTCTCTCTCTCTCTCTCTCTCTCTCTCTCTCTCTCTCTCTCTATATATATATATATATATATATATATATATATATATATATATATATATATATATATATATATATATATATATATACTGGACAAAAATTATGAATGCAACATGTAAAGTGTTTTCCATATACATATAAAGCTCATTTCTCTCAAATTTGGAGCATACATTTGTCTGTTAGTGAGCATTTCTCCTTTGCCAAGATAATCCACCTGACAGGTGTGGCATATCAAGAAGCTGATTAAACAGAATGATCATTACATAGATGCACATTGTGTTGGGGACGATAAAAGGCCACTCCAAAATGTACACTTTTGTCACACAACACAATGCCACAGATGTCTCAAGTTTTTGGGTAGCGTACAATCTAACGTTGTTTTAGAGAATTTGGCAGTAAGTTCAACCGGCCTCACAACCACAGACCGCGTGTAACCACATTAGCCTAGGACCTCCACATCCGGCTTCTTCACCTGCGGGATCGTTTGAGACCAGCCACCCGGACAGCTGATGAAACTGTGGGTGTGCACAACCTAAAATGTCTTAACAACCTGTCAGAAACCGTCTCATGGAAGCTCATCTGTGTGCTCGTTGTCCTCTCCAGGGTCTTGACCTGACTGCAGTTTGGCGTCATAACCGACTTCAGTGGGCAAATGCTCACCTCCAATGCCCGCTGGCACACTGGAGAAGTGTGCTCTTCACGGATGAATTCCGGTTTCAACTGTACCGGGCAGATGGCAGACAGCATGTAAGGCGTCGTGCTGGAGAGCGGTTTGCTAATGTCAACGTTTGTAACAGACTGCCCCATGATGACAGTGGGGTTATGGTATGGGAAAGCATAAGCTACAGACAACGAACACAATTTAATTTTATCGATGGCAATTTGAATGCACAGAGATACCGTGACAAGAGTCCCGTTGTCATGCCATTCATCTGCCTCCATCACACCATGTTTCAGCATGATAATGCACAGCCCCATGTGGCAAGGATCTGTACACAATTCCTGGAAGCTGAAAATGTCCCAGTTCTTCAATGGCCTGCATACTCACCAGACACGTCACTCCATTGAGTATGTTTGGGATGCTCTGGATCGACGTGTATAACCTCAGGAGGCTGAAGAAATTCGGCTTGTCACCAAAAGCTCTCACAAACTTCTACAGATACACAATCGAGAGCATCCTGTCGGGCTGTATCACCGCCTGGTACGGCAACTGCTCCGCCCACAACCGTAAGACTCTCCAGAGGGTAGTGAGGTCTGCACAACGCATCACCGGGGGCAAACTACCTGCCCTCCAGGACACCTACACCACCCGATGTCACAGGAAGGCCATAAAGATCATCAAGGACAACAACCACCCGAGCCACTGCCTGTTCACCCCGCTATCATCCAGAAGGCGAGGTCAGTACAGGTGCATCAAAGCTGGGACCGAGAGACTGAAGAACAGCTTCTATCTCAAGGCCATCAGACTGTTAAACAGCCACCACTAACATTGAGTGGCTGCTGCCAACACACTGACTCAAGTCCAGCCACTTTAATAATGGGAATTGTTGGGAATTGATGTAAAATATATCACTAGCCAATTTAAACAATGCTACTTAATATAATGTTTACATACCCTACATTATTTATCTCATATGTATACGTATATACTGTACTCTATATCATCTACTGCATCTTTATGTAATACATGTATCACTAGCCACTTTAAACTATGCCACTTTGTTTACATACTCATCTCATATGTATATACTGTACTCAATACCATCTACTGCATCTTGCCTATGCCGCTCTGTACCATCACTCATTCATATATCTTTATGTACATATTCTTCATCCCTTTACACTTGTGTGTATAAGGTAGTCGTTTTGGAATTGTTAGCTAAATTACTCGTTGGTTATTACTGCATTGTCGGAACTAGAAGCACAAGCATTTCGCTACACTCGCATTAACATCTGCTAACCATGTGTATGTGACAAATAAAATTGGATTTGATTTGATCAAGTTCCAATTTTCGCCAATATCCATCAACTTCGCACACCCATTGAAGAGGAGTGGGACAACATTTCACATGCCACAATCAACAGCCTGATCAACTCTATCTGAAGGAGATGTCGTGCTGCATGAGGTAAATGGTGGTCACACCAGATACTGACTGGTTTTCTGATGCATACCTGTATTCCCAATCATGTGAAATCCATAGATTAGGACCTAATTAATGTGTATATATATATATATATATATATATATATATATATATTATATACTGTAACTCAGTAAAATCTTTGGTTCAGTGTGTATATATATATATATGTGTGTGTATATAGTTTATTTTATTTGAAAACATTACAGCGGTCCGGACCTCAGTGTCTTCATATGTAGTTACAGCCCTGGTTAGGTCTAGACTAGATTTCGACGATGAGTGCTTTAGATCCCAAAGACTGATGAGGTATGAAAGACGGGCAACTGCTCCTTTTAAAAATATTGACGATGGGATTTGTGAGGAATATTACTCCAGCATTCTCCCCACGCTCTCAACTTTAAGATCTTTTGATCACCCAACCTAGGAGACGTTCAACTCATGATTTACCCTCCTTTTTTTTATCCCTACGATCATCTATCTTATGCTAGGATATATAGAGTCTGGATTCTGCCTGTTTATTCTATCTTCCTGATTACAACAGGTTCCGGAGCTGTCTGTCTGGCCTTGCTAGCAGTCAGCAGAAGGCTTTGTGGGGGTGGGCGGGTTGCGGAGGTGGGTAGAGTGGGCGGGGTGCTGCTGGTTTAGTTGATGGTGGATTAATCTCCCACACTGAGAAATCAGCTCTTGTGTTCTCCCTCTAGATACTGGAACTTTGATCAAACCCTTATGTGATTAGACGCTGACCCTGACATGACAGGCCCCAGAAAGTTTTAAAAGAAGGGAAAAAAAAGAAGGAAAAAAACCCATTTCTTCTGATCTGACGGGTAAACCAGGAAAAGTCTGAAATATTCTGAAGGTGTCTTTCCTGCCTCTCTCACATCGTCTTGCGGGTAATAAAGATTTAATGTATTCATTTTACTCTGGCAAAAATTGCAATCTATAATGACCTGACATTTTTTTTTTTTTTTTAACTAGCCAGCAGCCTCATGATTTGAATGTTAACCAGAGTCCCGCTCAACTCCAGGTAGTAACTAGTGGGAGAGGCATACTTGGAATTACACACCGGTGAATGCAGAGATGCATGTTTTGAATTCATCCATATTATTCATTTGTTTATATTTTGCATACATTTTTATAGTATGTCAGAGGACTTTGGTTTTCTAGAATATTCTATGACTCATATAATGTACAATTTGAATCAATGGCAGAAATGAAGATGGAACAGACAGAAAGGTAGTCTCTTGTTAGTGGAATGGATATTAGTTGATCTGAATGTCAAATAGAGTAGGGTGAATTAGGAATAAGTGGGACACGTTTTGCATTTCATTCTCCTGCAACCTCTTACGACATCTATCCAGCGTATTATCCCAACATGACACATTTCTGAAATCCTCAAGATTTTTTTTCCTAATCACACAAAAAGGACTAATGTTGATATTATATTCACACCCATTTGGGCACACTGAGCCAAAACCACATTTTCAGTTTGCATTTGGTCAACTGGGACAGCAGGTTGGATAAATTGGGATAGCCTTAATTGTACCCTAACGATAATTCAATTACATTGTGTGTGATTAGGAAACATCTTGATCATGTGTCGGGCTAATATGTTGGATGGATGTTGAAAGAGGTTACAGAAGACAGAAGCGCAGAAAATTCTGCTTGGTGCCATTGGTGCCAAAAATGAACATGATAACAGTACTAAAATAACCAGAGCCCTGCCTAACCTAAGTACAGGGGGTCCTTAATGTAAACGGGATCTCTTTCCATTGGAAAAACCTATAAGATTATCACCACCTTAGCTACTCATTGATGTCCTACTTTAGCTACAGTTGAAGTCAGCAGTTTACATACACTTATGTTGGAGTCATTTAAAACAAATTTTTCAACCACTCCACAAATTTCTTGTTAACAAACTATTAACAAACTAAACTAACTTTGGCAAGTCGGTTAGGACGTCTACTTTGTGCATAACACAAGTCATTTTTCCAACAATTGTTAACAGACAGATTATTCCACTTATAATTCACTCCATCGCAATTCCAGTGGGTCAGAAGATTACATACACTAAGTTGTGCCTTTAAAAGCTTGGAAAATTCCAGAAAATTATGTCATGGCTTTAGAAGCTTCTGATAGGCAAATTTACATCATTTTAGTAAATTGGAGGTGTACCTGCGGATGTATCTCAAGGCTTACCTTCAAACTCAGTGCCTCTTTGCTTGACATCATGGGGAAATCAAAAGAAATCAGCCAAGTTCTCTGAATTTTTTTTGTAGACCTCCACAAGTCTGGTTCATCCCTGGGAGGTATTTCTAAACGGCTGAAGGTACCACATTCATTTGTACAAACAATAGTATGCAAGTAAAATCACCATGGAACCACGCAGCCATCATACCGCTCAGGAAGGAGACACCCTCTGTCTCCTAGAGATGAACATACTTTGGTGTGAAAAGTGCAAATCAATCCCAGAACAACAGCAAAGGACCTTGTGAAGATGCTGGAGGAAACAGGTACAAAAGTATCTATATCCACAGTAAAACGAGTCCTATATCGACAACCTGAAAGGCCACTCAGCAAGGAAGATGCCACTGCTCCAAAACCGCCAATAAAACGCCAGACTACGGTTTGTAACTGCACATGGGGACAAATATCTTACTTTTTGGAGAAATGTCCTCTGGTCTGATGAAACAAAAATAGAACTGTTTGGCCATAATGACCATCGTTGTGTTTGGAGGAAAAAGGGGGATGCTTGCAAGCCAAAGACCACCATCCCAAACGTGAAGCACGGGGATGGCAGCATCATGTTGTGAGGATGCTTTGCTGCAGGAGGGACTGGTGTACTTCACAAAATAGATGGCATCACGAGGCAGGAAAATGATGTGGATATACAGTGGGGCAAAAAAGTATTTAGTCAGCCATCAATTGTGCAAGTTCTCCCACTTAAAAAGATGAGAGAGGCCTATAATTTTCATCATAGGTACACTTCAAGTATGACAGACAAAATGAGAAAATAAATCTAGAAAATCACATGGTAGGATTTTTTATGATAATTTATTTATTTGCAAATTATGGTGGAAAATAAGTATTTGGTCACCTACTCTCACAGACCTGTAACTTCTTCTTTAAGAGGCTCCTCTGTCCTCCACTTGTTACCTGTATTAATGGCACCTGTTTGAACATGCTATCAGTATAAAATACACCTGTCCACAACCTCAAACAGTCACACTCCAAACTCCACTATGGCCAAGACCAAAGAGCTGTCAAAGGACACCAGAAACAAAATTGTAGACCTGCACCAGACTGGGAAGACTGAATCTGCAATAGGTAAGCAGCTTGGTTTGAAGAAATCAACTGTGGGAGCAATTATTAGGAGATGGAAGACATACAAGACCACTGATAATCTCCTTCGATCTGGGGCTCCACGCAAGATCTCGCCCCGTGGGGTCAAAATTATCACAAGAACGGTGAGCAAAAATCCCAGAACCACATAGTGAATGACCTGCAGAGAGCTGGGACCAAAGTAACAAAGCCTACCATCAGTAACACACTGCGCGGCCAGGGACTCAAATCCTGCAGTGCCAGACGTGTCCCCCTGCTTAAGCCAGTACATGTCCAGGCCCGTCTGAAGTTTGCTAGAGAGCATTTGGATGATCCAGAAGAAGATTGGGAGAATGGCATATGGTCAGATGAAACCAAAATATAACTTTTTGGTAAAAACTCAACTCATCGTGTTTGGAGGACAAAGAATGCTGAGTTGCATCCAAAGAACACCATACCTGAAGCATGGGGGTGGAAACATCATGCTTTGGGGCTGTTTTTCTGCAAAGGGACCAGGACGACTGATCCGTGTAAGGGAAAGAATGAATGGGGCCATGTATTGTGAGATCTTGAGTGAAAACCTCCTTCCATCAGCAAGGGCATTGAAGATGAAACGTGACTGGGTCTTTCAGCATGACAATGATCCCAAACACACCGCCCGGGCAACAAAGGAGTGGCTTCGTAAGAAGCATTTCAAGGTCCTGGAGTGGCCTAGCCAGTCTCCAGATCTCAACCCCATAGAACATCTTTGGTGGGAGTTGAAAGTCCGTGTTCCCCAGCAACATCCCCAAAACATCACTGCTCTAGAGGAGATCTGCATGGAGGAATGGGCCAAAATACCAGCAACAGTGTGTGAAAACCTTGTGAAGACTTACAGAAAACTTTTGACCTCTGTCATTGCCAACAAAGGGTATATAACAAAGTATTGAGATAAACTTTTGTTATTGACCAAATACTTATTTTCCACCATGATTTGCAAATAAATTCATAAAAAATCCTACAATGTGATTTTCTGCATTTTTTTTCTAATTTTGTCTGTCATAGTTGAAGTGTACCTATGATGAAAATTACAGGCCTCTCTCATCTTTTTAATTGGGAGAACTTGCACAATTGGTGGCTGACTAAATACTTTTTTGCCCCACTGTATTGAAGCAAAATCTCAAGACATCAGTCAGGAAGTTAAAGTTTGGTCGCAAATGTGTCTTCCAAATGGACAATGACCTCAAGCATACTTCCAAAGTTGTGGCAAAATGGCTTAAGGACAACGAAGTCAAGGTATTGCGGTGGCCATCACAAAGCCCTCTCCTCAATCCTATAGAAAATTTGTGGGCAGAACTGAAAAAGCGTGTGCGGCCAAGGAGGCCTACAAACCTGACTCAGTTACACCAGCTCTGTCAGGAGGAATGGGCCAAAATTCACCCAACTTATTGTGGGAAGCTTGTGGAAGGCTACCCGAAACATTTGACCCAAGTTAAAAAATTTAAAGGCAGTGCTTCCAAATACTAATTGAGAGCATGTAAACTTCTGACCCACTGGGTATGTGATGAAAGAAATCAAATCTGAAATCTCTACTATTATTCTAACATTTCACATTCCTAAAATAAAGTGGTGATCCTACCTGACCTAAAATAGGGAATTTTTACTAGGATTAAATGTCAGGAATTTTGAAACTGAGTTTAAATGTATTTGGCTAAGTTGTATTTAAACTTCTGACTTCAACTGTAGGTATGAAGTGGGACAACAACAACAAAAAATGACTGAATTACAAAATATATTCATAAAATGTTTGTTTTCAAAGGTTTTATTTTGATGGACCAGTACGTATCTAGTACATATGTATATTTACATCACCATTTTTCATTGTGCACTATTTATGACAGCTTTGTTCTGTTTTGATGCTTTATGAAACTATGTCACTGACCTTATCGTGTGCTTCGCAGCGTGAGCTCCCTGTTAGAACCTTGCTCTGCCCACCTCTATGATGACACACCAATGAAGTAATGTGATTTTTTTATCATGTGATTTCTCTGCAAGGGCTTAGTAACAATAGTTGTGATTCTCACTTGTCAGATCAAGAACTGAACACAGGATTAATCTGTCCCAGTATATATGACATCCCACTTTTTCTGAATTCACCCTATGTTATAAAACTACCTGATCGGTGTGTTCCGCCTATCTTTAGAGTTCAGTTCCTCCTTTTCACCTTTGTTTGGGTTAAACTGCAACGTCTGAACTTCAGAGGCTGCATGCTGGCTGTGCCTGTGTCAGGCCTCAGTGTATTAAGTTCAGTCTAAAGCTATTTAGCAGCTTTGGCATGAAAAGTCATGGAGATTAGAAAGAGGGTGGATAGTTGATTATTTAGCATTCTGTTTGGTTCTCCCCACCATGCCTGGAGTTGCTTAGAAGACTTGAAATGCCTGTCGGAATCTCTTTAACGTAGCTTTCTACTCCCATCCTCGGGTACCTCTATTGCTTTGTACCACATCAGCCTGGCCACTTTCCCCATAATCTCCATTGGTAATGAGATCTAGAAGATTCAGGGCAATGTTGTCTCTACTGAGAAGCCCTCTGCAAAAAGGAATACTTCTTCCCACAGGCTATTATGGCATTTTGAGGGCGGTGGAGGTAAAATACTGGTTAAAAAAAAATAGTTAAAAAACAACAACATTATTTTAATGCAGGTACTACTAAGCTTCTTGGGTTTACACCAAATATGTAAAAGTGAGTCATGCAGTATAATTCTTAATTGATATTTTTTTACTTTATTTCACTAGGCATGTCAGAACAAATTCTTATTTACAATGACGGCCTAGGAACAGTGGGTTAACTGCCTTGTCCAGGGGCAGAACGACAGATTTTTACCTTGTCGGCTCGGGGATTCAATCTAGCAACCTTTCGGTTACTGGCCCAACGCTCTAACCACTAGGCTACCTTGATTACTGCATTGTTGTGTTTAGAGCTCGCAAGAAAGGCATTTGACTGTACTTGTGCATTTGCAGAAATATTATATATGTTTTACAGGAATACAGTCCACCCCCCAAATTCAACCAAGCTTTCATAGTACGTCGTGTTGATAGTGACCAATGCAGAACACAGAAAATATCCTTAAATGAACAGATGGATATGTATTTAATATTCCATCCATCAACCTAACAATCAGTTCCAGTCCTTTTTATTTATTAATGTTCAAATCTTTTTGTACCAGAAATATACAATTCTATACAGACAACAGACCCGATTTTCCACTAAAGAAGTGTGTTCAGGGACCTATCTGGAGATTCACACACATTTAGTAAGCTTGCCTCAGCAACTCATAAGGGACACTGGCAGTACAGAAGATGTGAACGATGCTCAACAAAATTGGCCAAGAGATGGAAAAGACATTCAACCTCAAGGGAACCTCTAACATTAGCGCAGAATGAGAAAGGAGATGTGTAGAAATGGATTGGTTTGCGGTGGGACATGTGGCCCGTGCAACTAAAGGCACAGGCTTATTTCCTCGAACTACGTCCTCCAGAATGGGGGGCGGGGGGGAGTCAACATGATAATGGATAACTTCAGCAAAATTGGATTTTGTTGTCCTTGATTGCATTTGCGGTTCATATCTCATTATCGACGTGTTGCATTAGGACTTTCACCAGATGAACACAAACACCTTCCTCTCTTATCATCTGCATCATTTTGT
The DNA here is from genome assembly GCF_002021735.2 of Oncorhynchus kisutch. Taxonomy (NCBI): domain Eukaryota; kingdom Metazoa; phylum Chordata; class Actinopteri; order Salmoniformes; family Salmonidae; genus Oncorhynchus; species Oncorhynchus kisutch. The sequence continues at coordinate 40,008,727 of NC_034175.2, forward strand.
AAGAGCACTGCATGGCATTGATTGTGTAAGTCTACTTAAAAAGAGACGGATGTAATTGCGTTGTTTAAGTATGCCAAGGAGTTGACTATCTGTTAAACCCCTTAGACATGTCTTTATGTGACCTGCTCTAACATAAGCCTTCATGCTGCCTCCTTAGAGAGGGCGATAGGTCAGGATCTGTGTGTGTGTGTGTGTGTGTGTGTGAAATGTAATACATTATTCCAACCCTGTGCATCTCAAACAGAGAGCGGTTAGACATATCTTCACCTTTCCCTCTTTGGCGTTGTCCGTTGTTGCTCCCTTTTGTGACTTCACTCTCTTTTCGACAACAACAACAACAACATCCCTCTACTTAACTTAGCTCCACTCTCCTGCTGTCCATTCAACAGCCTGGTAAACCACGGCCTCCCACCCCAATGGAGTCCTAATGCAGTGTCTTCCCGGAGGGAAGTCAATCAAAGTCTCCCTGCAGTAAGTCATTTCTCCGGCCTTAACTGATCATTTTCCCTCTAATATCCCAGGCCCGGCTTCACACCCGGCTGATCAATGTCGTTGAAAATAGTGGACTGTCCATTCTGTCTGGGAGCAGTGGGGAGGTGAAAAACGTACTAAATGGATGACTTTGTAAAGGGAGGCGGGATCGCTTGTTTATCCCATGGTTCCCTCTCCAAACACATTCCCGTCAGCTTCATCACAACTAAATTAGCAATTCAAAGTGCGGCCCGGGGGTTGCGAATGTTTATGTGGATGCCCAGTGCAATGAAGGTTCACATTTGTATTCTGTCACTGCTCTGTCACTCACTTGGCACTGAAGTTAGGAGGCAGCCCTAATTTTAAACCTCAAACACTTCTACAGTGTCCAGACTATCTCCCTAAAAATAAAGGATGTAAGGTTCTCCTATCATGATCATTTTTTCTCTTGTTGTTTCCACTCCCAATGATATAGGGTTATCATACAGTTAGAGTATTTTTTTCTCTCTCATTGTTTCCTCTCGAGCCATTAAAATGCATCCGTCAGAGAAACAGTTTTTACATTTTTTTTTTAGAAGTGCCCTTCATGAAAGTTGCAAAGTTGCACACCTTGCACTCCCAGTAAATTATGTGGGAGTTTTCCTTAATCATCTTAAACTGTGACATGATATGGGATCAATAATCCTAATTAGCACATCTAAAGCATCCCAAAGTAGTCATCAGAGTTTGAGATTCTATTTTCAACCTCACTGATCAATTGGCTGTTTGAAGTGTCTTTACTTAATAACGCTACAGTAACTCTCACCCTGTAACTTGCTAATGAAGGCTCCTGAGTCTCCCAGGGACATGTGTAGGTTCAGCCCTAACCCACTGCTTATTTTTCCTGTGCATCAGCAGTGTCCACCATGGTCTTTAGGAAGACGTGAAAAGATAGCAAGTTATCTTGATTTTGTTTTGTTGCCTACTTATATACTGTGTAGATATTCTGTATATATTTATAAAAACCTGTTTTTTTTTTACATCCTGGATGCCAATTGGTTGATAGCAGGGAATTATTCACCACAATCCCCACATTTTCCAGCTAATGCCTGTTAAGAATTCCTTTATATTTATCAAGTGTCCCACAGCTCAGCCTGTCAGTTTAAGAAAGTAATCTCCCCTGGAGAAAAAAAGTGTATGATTCAAAACAAGTCTTATTGGTCGCATACACATATTTAGCAGATGTTATTGCGGGTGCTGCAAAATGCTTGTCTTCCTATGTAGCTCCAGCAGTGCAGTAAGATCTAACAATGCACAACAATACACAAACATTTTTTTTTAAGTTAAAAATGGAATTAAGAAATATAGAAATATTAGGATGAGCAATGTCAGAGTCCGGAGTATAAATATATATATATATACAGTACCTTCAAAAGTATTCAGACCCCTTGACTTTTTCCACATTTAAAGCCTTATTCTAAAATTGATTACATAGTATTTTTTCCCTCATCAATCTACACACAATACCCCATAGAGACAAGCAAAAAAAAGGTTTTTAGACATTTTTGCAAAAAAATGAAACATTTCAAAAAGTATTCAGACCCTTTACTATGTAATCAGTACTTTCTTGAAGCACTTTTGGCAGCGAGTCTTCTTGGGTATGATGCCAAGGTACAAATCTGTCGTTCTGCCCCTGAACAGGCAGTTAACCCACTGTTCCTAGGCCATCATTGAAAATAAGAATTTGTTCTTAACTGACTTGCCTAGTTAATTAAATAAAGGTAAAATAAAACTAAAACTAAAAAAAACTAAAAAACAAGCTTGGCACACCTGTATTTGGGGAGTTTCTCCCATTATTCTATGCAGATACTCTAAAGCTCTGTCAGGTTGGATGGGGAGCTTCGCTGCACAGCTATTTTCAGGTCTCTCCAGAGATGTTAGATTGGGTTCAAGTCCAGACTCTGGCTGGGCCACTCAAGGAAATTCAGAGACTTGTCCCGAAGCCATTCCTAAGTTGTCTCGGGTGTGTGCTTAGGGTCAATGTCCTGTTGGAAGGTGAACTTTCGCCCCAGTCGGAGGTCTTGAGCGCTCTGGAGCAGGCTTTCATCAAGGATCTCTTTGTACTTTGCTCCGTTCAACTTTGTCTCTATCCTGACTAGTCTCCCTGTCCCTGCCGCTGAAAAACAACCCCACAGCATGATGCTGCCACCACCATGCTTCACCATGTTTCGCCTCCAGACATGATGCTTGGCATTCAGCAGTTCAATCATGGTTTCATCAGACTAGAATCTTGTTTCTCATGGTCTGAGAGTCTTTAGGTGCATTTTGGCAAACTCCAAGCGGGCTGTCAAGTGCCTTTTATTGAGGAGTGGCTTCCATCTGGACACCACCATAAAGACCTGATTGCTGGAGTGCTGCAGAGATGGTTGTCCTTCTGGAAGGTTCTCCCATCTCCACAGAGGAACTGTGGAACTCTGTCAGAGTGACCATTTGGTTCTTGGTCACATCCCTGACCAAGGTCCTTCTCCCCCGAGTTTGGCAGGGCAGCCAGCTGTAGGAAAAGTCTTGGTGGTTCCAAACTTATTCCATTTACGAATGATGGAGGGCACTGTGATCTTGGGGATCTTCAATGCTGCAGAATTTCTTTTGGTACCCTTCCCTAGATCTGTGCCTTGATACACTGGGTTTTTGATCTGACATGCATTGCCAACTGTGGAACCTTATAGATCCGTGTGTGCCTTTCCAAATCATGTCCAATCAATTGAATTTACCACAGGTGGACTCCAATCAAGTTGTAGAAACATCTCAAGGATGTTCAATGGAAACAGGATGCACCTGAGCTAAATTTCAATTCTCATAGCAAAGGGTCTGAATACCTATGTAAATTTGGTATATCTGATTTCTTATTTTTTATAGATTTGCAAAAATGTCTAAACTTATTTTCGCTTTGTCATTATGGGGTATTGTGTGTAGATTGCTGAGGATTTACATTTTTTAAATCCATTTTAGAATAAGGCTTTAACGTAACAAAATGTGGAAAAAGTCAAGGGGTCTGAATACTTTCCGAAGGAACTGTATAACTTATCTTTCTTATCTTATTTTGCACCGGCTATCATTTTGTCTTAACCCAACAACAGATTACTACAGGCAGAGAGGAAGAGGCAAAGCGAGAGGGTTTACTCTGCCCAAAATCTGTCCACATTAAGCAGATCATTAATTATTAAGCAAGAAAGGAGTTTTTGTATTCAGGGCCGGACTTCCGCATTTAGGGCTTCAGGAGTTTTTTATTTTAGGGAAATCGGCTAACTTCCTGTATTTGAACTAATTTTGGCCATTTTGGCAATGTGCAGAGAGCAGCGAGTTTTATAATGCTATTCTACACAATTTGTCATGAGGCTAAGAGAAAATGTTGCAGATTTAAAGCTAATTTCCTGCAATTCTACACTCTTTGCCATGGTGTCGAGATTTTTTTGTTGTTGCTGTTATATATCTCATCTCATGCTTTTGCACATTTTTGTAAATTGAAGAAACATTGCCTTGTGCCTTAATATACCATGACCAAAAAAACACATATCTGTAGGATATTTCCTAATTTCTCTCCCTCATGAGGAGGGAGGATAGGGAAAGTTCACAGAAGTAACAAGTAAAGGTAGACCTATCAATTAGTTAGTGTTTTTACTTATATCAATTTTGTTTATGAATTATTAAGTGATTAAAACTCAAAATGCTGTTACCAAATCGGTAACAGAATTTCCGAACAATTGGTAACGGAATTTCTCCAATGGGAAATCATAATAGTCATAAACCACAGAGTGGTCACCTGCTACTGTCCTCCCTTCCACTGGCATGCTGTTATGTTCAGCTCATAACTGTTTTCTTTCTCTTTTTGTCATCTGGTGGTCAAAGCAAGAGTTTGAAAAGTCTGGGAAACCCCTCCCTCCCTCCCTCCCTCCCTCCCTCCCTCCCTCCCTCCCTCCCTCCCTCCCTCCCTCCCTCCCTCCCTCCCTCCCTCCCTCCCTCCCTCCCTCCCTCCCTCCCTCCCTCCCTCCCTCCCTCCCTCCCTCCCTCCCTCCCTCTTCTCTCTCCTTCTATTTCCATTTACTGTAACTGGCATCCTCAACCACCGAGCACAGAATGACACCTGATGTCAATGGGTGTTGAAATGTGGTCAGTCCGCCCTGGCCTTGACATAATTTTTTGGTCCAGACCAGCCTTGATTTCAATGTCCCTAAAAATCTGGACTGGACTTAATTTGGCCCAAACATAGACGTCCATGATTGGTTCAGATTTGGTCCAGGCTACAATTGTCCGGACAGGATCAAATCTGAACCAATCATAGATGTCTATGTTTCACAAGTTTGGACAGCACAGTGCCAATGGTAAATAAAATAATATATATATATAACCATATATATAATATGTTTTTTACTCTAGCACTACACAGCTGATTCAAATAATCAAAGCTAGGTGATGAGATGGTTATTTGAATCAGCTGTGTAGTGCTAGGGCAAAAAACAAAACGTTTGGTCCATTAACATTCGTTTTAAAAAAAAGTAAGTGTCAAAATGTAAAATGTATTTTATTAGTTTGTCATACTACCGTCATCAAAATTTCATTCATTTTAACCACTTTAAAATGGACCTACAGTACATCCATAATTTCAAAACTCACTACATTGAATTACACATAATTCTAAAGCCCACTTCATAGAAAATGTAACAAACTGGATTATATGTAGTAACTTACTCTGACGAGATTGTGATTGGGTCTAAATAGGTGTTTGGCATTTGGTAATCTAAATTCAGTGTACTTCAGGATCTTTAACTGCCATTTCCCAAAAGTCAGATTCTTCTCACATGCCAACTAAATTTCCTTAGCTTCAGAAGCAGCCACATTCATCAAATTTGGTGTGATTATCTTTAGATATATTCTCTAGACTAGCCCAGAGGGAATTGTTGATATGTTATAATTTTTTTAAATTCTAGATAACATTTTATTTTGAAAAATTTGCCAAAATACTTGTTTTTTTTTATTTCTGAGTAAATTCAGTCCTGGTCTGTCTTAACAAAATAAAACCAAAACATTTAGGCTGACTTAATCCAGTGTCTTGAAAATTGTATTTGTGTGATTTGCAAATATGCACATATTTAATGAGATATAGTCTCATTTTGATATTTGTATACAATATTTGAGAAAAATTGTAATACAAAACAGTATTATATTTGTGTCTACGTCAACCGGTAAAAGTTGATTGTGATATAATTAAGGGGGGAAAAAAATCCCTATTAGTAAGTGGTGCCTGGCCTTAAACTTTGAAATCAATAGTTTTTGTTTGGCATACATGTTAATTAAGTGAAACGTCTGAGCTTCAGCACGATTCCGTTCCCGTGGAATTACCCTACACTTTCCATCCTTTTTGGCTAAATAGGCAATTTAGTAAGAAGAATAGCACTTTATTTGCAAGCAGGGATAGGGCTTCAGGCTTGATATGAATGTTGACATTTCTAATTTGACTAATGCCTTGCCAATGTGGGACTGGCAGGTGTTAAAGAAACACCAGAGGCGTGGTGAAGAAAAGTGTCATGACTTGCATTAGCAGGTGCTGTGATTTCATGTTCAAAAAAGTACATCTAACACAGGACTTTTGGCCATTGGCCAGTCAAGTAACACAATTTAATAAAATTCTGGGTTTAAATTACTCATGTTTTTTATTTGTCTTGCACTCCATTCGCTAACGCTCAAATTCAATATACTTATGCACAGAGTTCAGGTGGGCCTTCTCACTTCAGAAAACAACAATGACAAAAGTCATGAGAAGGGCTGTCCAAGAATAACTTCAAAAAGGACTTATTCGAGGCAGAAAGGAGTAAGAGCACTCAACAAAAAAGGCAGAGATTGATTTCTTTGAGCTCACTTTAATCCATTGTACAGGATTACAACAGGTGACTGACGTTTCGACATCAAGCTGACGTCTTCCTCAGTGACCTGACCATTGCACTTAGCTCCTATTTATAGCCTAGTAGCCCATTGAGACACACCAATGTAAGAAAAGAATAATAATGTTTCAAGGTAAATGGCATATTATAGCACAAAATAATACTCATAATAAGATGAACCATCTTTCTCATTAATCTAATAGGCCATATCCAAATAAAGTATATACATAGGTGATAATTGGGTGTCTGCAACTCTGACTCTGCGGGTGACCAGAGAACCTGTATTACACCAGTGGCTTCTATGCAGTGGCGCTCAACAGCAAAGTCCGTGTTTTTACTACAAATAGCAGCCTTGTGTTCTGCGATGCAGAGTTTCAATGCTGATTCAGTTTGACCAATGTAAGCAACCCTGCAGACGCATTTGAGAACGCATGTGACATTTAGTGGTGCTTCAATCAATGAGGCGTTGGATTTCTGCGTCCTTTGCGTGTTCTTCGGTGGTAAAAACTATAGTGCCGGTTGAGTTGCTGCAATGTACACAGTTGATCAAATTTGTATCTAAATAACGCTGCATGTTTTACTCCCGCGTCATATCACGTGCCTCTCTACATAATAATCAACTTTGTCGGCTGCTTGTTGAGGTTATTATCACATTGTTTCCAAACCAGCTTTGTATTATGATGACAGCTAATCGTAGCGGGAGACTTCGATTAAGTTCAATGAGGATCATGTCAGCCCCGTTGTTATTAATACGCTGTTTGTCCGTTCCTGACCCTAGTTATGTAAATGTAGCATTAATCCCCCAGAATCCCAGGGATTGTGGAGCTGAACTGGGGTCGTCGAGAGGTTAATGATGGTCGGAATTGTCTGGGTGGTTATCAACATACACTGATAACTTCTAGGACCCGTATTGGTTTTAGCTGCTGCTTTAACTGCACTGTGTAATTAGTGTTTGTACACTGTGTGCATATGATTAGCTCTCTGTGGCCCTAGCCGCCTTGTGCTTGTCAAGTGCATATTTTCTTCCTCTTGCCCAGGTACCCTATTAAGAATAGACAAACAAAATGTCTAATGTTTACTTATTGTAAACCTTCCACCCACGAATGATACATTAACGTGACAATTCTTAGAATTATTTTTTTTTGGTCTGAGCTTCATAATAAAATGTAATTAATCAAATGTATTGCTGCTAATTTTTCATCAAAAGCTTTGAGTTGCCTGATCTTTCTGTTGTTTTAGAATCAATGAGACCTTTGGGCCAGGCACTTACATGTTCAGTGAGTGGCACATTTTCTCGTAGAGCAGAAAGTACTAAGATCGATGCAGGAAATAACCAATTCAAACTGATTGAACAGTGTCCTGAATCATTCCACACCACACTCAAAACGGTACGTGATTTGTCTTTAACCAACCAGAGCACAGCACATACATGGCAAATACATAGGCCTACATCTAATGAATAGTTTATATATACATATATACTGTAGAGAGAGAGAGAGAGACTTGTTTTTGTTTTTGTTCCAAATTTTTTATTTTTTGTCCTATTTGGAAAATAAATTTGAATCTCCTTACCAGGCAAACTACATGGGTAATCTATATGACATGATCTCATGGGGTTCCGATTATTACTCATCTTCATAACAAACTATCTCAGCACATCTAACATGTTTTCCAAGATGGCGTTGCAGTGGATAGCAGCTGTTTTACGGGCTCCTGACCAATTGTTCTATTTTTTTTTATATGTTGTTTTTTCTATGCATCATCAAGACCGGACGGCAGACACGGGTAAGACGAAGGGGGAGTCTTTGTTAACAACAGCTGGTGCACGATCTCTAATGTTAAGGAAGTCTCAATGTTAAGGAAGTTTTTGCTCACCTGAGTTAGAATACCTCATGATAAGCTGCAGACCATACTATTTATTAAGAGAGTTTTCACCTATATGTTCCGTAACTTGCTATTTACCATGACAAACCAAAGCTGCACTAAGATCGCACTCAATGAGCTTTATAGGGCCATAAGCGAACAAGAAAAGAGGTGGCATTCACACATTCACGCATTCACACATTCACATTCACATTCAGAGGTGGCATTTCTTGTGGCCAGTGATTTTAATGCAGGGAAACTGAAATCTGCCCTTATAACAAATCCCGCTACGACCTATGACGAGTCATTAAACAGGCAAAGCGTAAATGCAGAACTATGGTTGAATCCCACTACGCCAGCTCTGACTCTCGACGGATGTGGAAGGGCTAGCAAACTCTCACTACTTAGGAAAACTCAGCCGCGAGCTGCCCAGCGATGTGAGCCTAACAGACAAGCTACCTTCGGGGCAAGCAATACTGAACCATGCATGAGAGCACCAGCTGTTCTGGATGACTGTGTCATCTCGCTCGCTGTAGCCGATTAAATGCACAAAGATACCGTGATGAGATCCTAAGGCCCATTGTTGTGCCATTCATCCGCTGCCATCACCATCACCTGTCACGTTTCAGCATGATAATGCAGGGCCCCATGTCGAAAAGATCTGTACACAATTCCTGGAATCTGATAATGTCCCAGATCTTCTATGGCCTGCATACTCACCAGACATGTCACCCATTAAGCATGTTTGGGATGCTTTGGATTGACGTGTACGAAGGTGTGTTCCAGTTCCTGCCAATATCAAGCCACTTTTCACAGTCATTGAAGAGGAGTGGGACAACATGTCACAGGCCACAGTCAGCAGCCTGGTCAAATGTATGTGAAGGATATGTGTTGCGCTGCATGAGGCAAACGGTGGTCACACCAGATACTGACTGGTTTTCTGATTCACACACCTACCTTTTTCTTGAAGGTTTCTGTGACCATCAGATGCATATCTGTATTCCCAGTCATGTGAAACCCATAGATTAGGGCACAATGAAACCATTTCAATTCACTGATTTCCTTGTATGAACTGTAACTCATAAAAATCGTTGACATTGTTGCATGCTGCGTTTATATGTTTTCGCAGTGTACATAGCTGCCTCAAATACCTCGTACCCTTGCACATTGACTCTGTACTGTTACTTCCTGTATATAGCCGGGTTATTTTATACCCATTATTGTCATTCATGTGTAGTTGTTCCTTGTGTCACAATTTATATTTCAATTGTTGTGTCTTTATCTTTAACTCTGAATTGTTGGAAAAGGATCCCTAAGTAAGTGTTTAACTGTCAGTCTACACCTGTTGTTTACGAAGATTTTTGATTTGATTTCTGATGTATGGGCCAATATGAGGAACTCTCAATGGAGAAGTATCACATAAAACTACACCCACCATGGCTATTGCACTGTGGAGACCTGTCGACATGTGTGAGCTATAACCTGTTGTCATCATGGAAATGTTGGACCTGGAGAGGGTTGAGATTAATTAAGAAGCTCACTGTCAAGGCTAAGCTCCTGTGTTCTGTGACCTATGTCTCCCATCTGATCGAACACGCCCAGCGGTGGACAACTGTGACTCTGCATAAGTAGGGTGCTCACACAATTTAGGAGGAATGAACATTGGGCTCAGGGGGACACTTGATGTTGTCATCACCATAATTAGGCCATTTTGAACAACGATTGCCAAAGAGACAGATGAAAAGTGCCTGATAAATGTAGGTTCCCTGACCTTTGCAAACCACGCAAATAATATTGCAGCTCATAAATTCTGTCTCAAAAGAGAGGAGTTGTGTGCATGTTGTATTTTCCTCTCTGGGCGAAGGCATTTTTTTTTTGTGCTTTTGGAAGAGTACTTCATAAGAGCTCAATAAGATCGCTAAAAGTAGCTAGTTTGGGCCATTCAGGACGAAACTCATTGTGATCGGGCTATGCGACAAGATCACGTGGACTGCTTTTGAAGAAGAGATGCAGATTGTGTGTATGTGTTTCATCTCAGCGCGGTAGAGGTTGAGGTGTGGGAGTGAATGACTTTCATGTTAATGCCCTCAGGGATTTTTTTTACCTTGACTCTTCCGTCTCCCTCTGCGTATGAGAACATGAAGTTTCCAACGACCTCGTTATGCACATATTTTGAGAACAGCATTGGCACATCATGTGCAGTAAGGACAATAACGCCCTTTCTTTCTGCACTGGCAATCTGTATCAACTCAGAATTCAATATCGTTAGATGGTGTTTTGTCCCGGGCCGCACAAATCAAACGCACTTCTGAAAGCGCACTCCAGAGAATATAATATTATGTATGTCAATATTTTTCTCAGTCTGGACAAAGAAATATGAACAACTGTAACTTGGACATCATGCTTGGATGTTTTTGCTGTTTTGTTAGCGTGTCTAAGTCTGAGTATGAAGTTGTATAAATAAATCTCTACTGCACGTTGAATTGTCTGTGGAAACATTTATTTTCCACAGTTATTTTTTTCCATTTAGTCACATTCGTAATTATTCAATTAAGCCTTGCATGGATGATTAAACAATTTTGAGTTTGATTTAAATAAATTACGCCTTGGAAGTCTCCAGAGAAATGGAGTCAGATTACTTATGTACCTATTTTTCACAGATCATTTCACTGTTTTTCTCTGTCTTTTCCTAACAGCTGTGCAATTGTATGATTGAACCATAGAGACGCGTGTTGTCTCTTACATCTTGAAATTACAACCAGCGGCCTGTGACATGTCGTTAATATACAGTAACTTTGAATTTAACTTCCACTTTGATATTTGTGCTTTAAATTGCCACCAACCGGTAATGAGTTATCAGGAATTCATTATTGGTTTCAAGGGGAAGGGATACAAATCGATCTGGTGTCTTGATGCTGTGTAAAATATATGTCAGATTTACGGGGCTTGTCTTAGTCCTTGGCGATGGTACTGTAGATCACATCAGGGGGCAACGGACTGCAGATTAAAAATGTCATTTTCAAACGTCACACACTGTTTCGCGATATATGGCCCATGATTGAGGATCTGAGCTGGGCTCTTCTCGTTTCAGAAGGACTCTCGTCTTGGATTATGCATTGTCAAGGCTTAGACCAAGTCCCAAATGTCATTCTATACCCTTAGTAGTGCACTACATAGGGAATAAGGTGCCATTTGGGATGCACACTCAGTAGAGGTACATGTAATTAGAGGTCAGGACTGTTTTGCTTCCTGATGATATGGCAATACACTATCATCTCCAGAATACACTATATTCCCCAATTCCCCTCTGTGTCTTTCTCTGAGTAATGCCCCTTCACCACTCCTAAACCACACTGGCCTTTGACTCATTTACACAGATTACAGACGTGATGTTGAAACATGGGCTGGATCAGCGCCTGTCCCTCTGAGGCGTAACAAAATGTCACAATGATGGTGAGGACACAAATGCTTTATTTTCTTGGACTTTTGTTTAGCAGATCCACAGCAAATGTGATGAATGTCCTGCAGCGGGACACACATCCTACCTGTCTACCTGTCTGTGGGGCTTTACCAGAGGGAAGAAGAGAAAGCTGTGGTTTCTGATGGTTACATTAGGAGGGATGTTTGATCAGAGACGAGGCGGATGCACTCGTTGCTCAAGTGTTTGGCCTCTGGAGAGTTCTGTCTGCCACTGCAAGGGAAGATGAACTAGAACAGGGACACACACATTTAGAAGGTCAATACAGGGACAGGCAGCTGTGTGCCACTAGGGTGTAGGCCACAGCAGCCTCCACAGTCACAGGATGTACCACTGCTGTCATACTGTATACGTTAGAGCTCAGACATGGTAATACACTGTAACTTTGCTGTAATGTAGAGATATTTGACATTTACATTTCAGTCATTTAGCAGACACTGTTATCCAGAGATACTTACAGGAGCAATGAGGGTTAAGTGCTTTTCTCAAGGTCATATTGACTGATTTTTCAACTAGCGACCTTTTGGTTACTGGCCCAATGCTCTTAACTTCTTGACGCTACCCATCCCTGTCACGGGATCATTTTCGTCAGCAACCGCTGAATAGCATAGCGCAACAGTCAAATAATATTACTAAAAAATATTCATATTCATGAAATCACAAATGCAATATTGCAAAACACAGCTTAGCCTTTTGTTAATCCACCTGTCATCTCAGATTTAGAAATTATGCTTTATAGTGAAAGCAATCCAAGCGTTTGTGTAAGTTTATCAATAGCCTAGCATAGCATTATGTACACTTAGTGTCAGGAAGCTTGGTCACGAAAATCAGAAAAGTAATCAAATTAACGGTTTACCTTTGATGATCTTCGGATGTTTTCACTCACGAGACTCCCAGCTACACAACACATGTTCCTTTTGTTCCATAAAGATAATTTTTATACCCAAAATACCGACGTTTGTTTGTCGCGTTATGTTCAGAAATCCACAGGAAAGAGCGGTCACGACAACCCAGACGGAAATTCCAAATAGTCTTCATAATGTTCACAGAAACATGTCAAACATTTTTTATAATCATTCCTCAGGTTGTTTTTAAAATATATATTCAATAATATCAACCGAGTGTTTAGGTTTTTCAATAACAGCGGGAGGAACAATGGAGTCTATACTCTGTAGCGCTTCTCTGAGAGCCCCCACCTATCCACTTACGCAATGTGATCTTTCACGCTCTTTTTTCAAAATAAAAGCCTGAAACTATGTCTAAAGACTGTTGACATCTTAGGGAAGCCAGAGAAAAAGGAATCTGGTTGATATCCCTTTAAATGGAGGATAGACATGCATAGGAAGAGAAGGGTTTCAAAATAAGAGGCACTGCAATATCAGTTCTGTTATACTCACAGACAATATTTTTGACAGTTTTGGAAACTTTAGAGTGTTTTCTATCCTAATCTGTCAGTTATATGCATATTGTAGCATCTGGTCCTGAGAAATAGGCTGTTTACTTTGGGAACGTTATTTTTCCAAGAGGTTACAGGAGTAGTTCACTATTTTACAACTTAATGGGCCAAGATAACTGGGCCAAGATAACTGAACCATGGATTACAGTTTTTCTTTAAACAGCCACTACAGACTTCAGCTAACCTTAGCCACCACAAGCTAACAATCAATGGAAGTGATGGGGGAGGGCATGTTTTAAAAAAACAATGTCCAAATCACCTGAAATCTATTCAAATCAGCTATTTGGTTAGATGTTACTTAAAGGTGATTTGGCCATAAAAAAAAGCATGCTCACATCATTTCCATTGATTGTTAGATTGTGGTGGCTAAAGTTAGCTGAAGTCTGTTGAGGATGTTTTAAAGAAAACCAAAGCAAGGATTCCAGTTTCTCCTGGCCCATAGACTACTTTCAGAGTGAGGAACCATCTAATATCAAGTTGTAAAATAGTGAACTCAATAGCATACCCATCTAAAGTCCCAATGCAAAGTAGCACCTCACTTTTCTATTTTTTGAGTTAGTCATAAAACCGAAGTCATGCGGGAAAATGTTTTTGCAGGGTGTGACATTATAAGGAGACAGTGGTGATTTTACATCTTGGTGGGGCAAAGAAACCAAAAAATATTGGGGACGCATGTCGGCAAAGCCACTACACAACACAACACTTGCCACGTGTGCTCCCTCTCTGGCTTCTAGGTCACCAGGCTGCTCATTATGGTGCACACCTGTCACCATTGTTACGCGCATTATGACACTCACCTGGACTCCATCACCTCCTTGATTACCTGCCCTATATATGTCACTCCCTTTGGTTCCAGGCGTCATTGTTTCTGTTTCTGGTCTGTGCGTTGTTCGTGTTACTTGTTTGGTTTATTCAATTATGCACTCCCTGAACTTGCTTCCCGACTCCCAGCGCACACGTTACAACACTAAACAATACATTCATTGCACTATAACTGTGACAAACGGTTTCCACAAACTGTAAGGGCCTACATAAAGCTGCCCCAACAGCAGTCCCCACACCTTACCACTGCTACACCTGGCTATCAGCGGAACCTTGTCTGGCAGCGAAACAGTTAATTCAGCCTCATTTACTGCCTTTTAAAAAACATAGCTGATACGGCTGACTTGCTTAATACACTGAAAACAACTTAAGGATACCGAAAACTATTTAGTCCAATCAGTGTTGCTAAATATCATGTGGCTGTCCATGTTACTGATTTCTGTCTCTCTCTCTGAGTGTGTGTGTGTGTGTGTGTGTGTGTGTGTGTGTGTGTGTGTGTGTGTGTGTGTGTGTGTGTGTGTGCGTCCACCCTCAAGTAAAACAAAAAATGTTGACTCACCCTAAAAGTAGACTAGTTGAACGCCAATGTCATTCTCTCTTTCATGTTGGCAAAACTGGTCAATGGCTCTGTCATACAGTAAATCTTTAGTTTTTGTTGTCATAGGCTACCTAGCTAAAATGCTTGCTAGCCTAACTTCAGCGCATGGGCAACAATGAACCATCTAAGTTAGATAGCTAGTTAGCATGAACCTAAAAGGTCTAGGCTACATCTAGGCTACACTTTGAACATCAATCGTCTCAGTGGCACAACATATGAATTTATGTTTAGATCAGAATCGGCGTCATAATCATTGGGTTGTCCAGAGAATTCATGTAAAACCACAAGTTCAAATCCCCGTCTCCATCCATGGCTTAAGAAATGGCAGATTTAAAAACTGCAGGACATCAACACATCAACACAACCAGACCAGACACAGAGTCTCGGAAAGGTTTTTCTGGAGTTTTAATGAAAATTAAGTTTAGCTTAAGAAGTGGTTTGATTTGTGTGAAGTCAAATCCAAACTGGCATCCCTTGGGGGGTGTTTTGCTGCACCAGGACAACCCCCAGTTGAGCTCAGCTCAACTCTGATTGGCTAATTATTTGTATTTATTTTTTATCAAGGGAGGCCAAATGCTTGCTGGCATCAATCAATCAAATGCTACAGTGGCAACATGTTATACTCTTTGGTCCAGACAGCATACATGGAATACACGTACTGAGACAGAGGGGCACTGTTTCCCTCTGTCACGCCCTGACCTTGGAGAGCTGTTTTATTTCTCTATTTGGTTAGGTCAGGGTGTGATTAGGGTGGGAATTCTATGTTTCCTATTTCTTTGTTTTTGGCCGAGTGTGGTTCCCAATCTGAGGCAGCTGTCTATCGTTGTCTCTGATTGGGATTCATACTTAGGTAGCGTTTTTCCCACCTGTGTTTTGTGGGTAGTTATTTTCTGTTAGTCTCTGTTACCTGACAGAACTGTTCGCTTTCTTACTTTGTTCAAGTGTTTTTTTTATATATTAAAGTTATCATGAACACTTTTCACGCTGCGCTTTGGTCCACTCCTTCCGACAACAGGCGAATGAATTACTTAAAAATCATACAATGTGATTTTCTGGATTTTTGTTTTAGATTCCGTCTCTCACAGTTGAAGTGTACCTATGATAAAAATCACAGACCCCTACATGCTTTGTAAGTAGGAAACCCTGCAAAATCGGCAGTGATCAAATACTTGTACTCCCCACTGTATGTGTACCAGCCAATTTCAAAGGGAAGATCTTGTTCCAACATGTAAGGTAATTATAATGTAACACATTGACCTTGCGCATGACCTGTTTTAAAGGAGTGCTCTGCTGACAAGCACTAATTAATATTAGCCTGCAGCAGCAATGGACCGGTGTCTTCTGGGAGGAGGTAAACGATGCTCATGAACTGACTGAGGTCTTGTAGAACACAGCAAAGGCCATCAGTTCATCGGCTAACACCCTGGCCTCAGCCCTCTCTTTCTCCTACTCGTGTGAAAAATAAACTGGCCAGCTGCTCATACATATTACTAAATATGGAGAGTGGCTCAGCTCTCTAGTCCTGTGTAGCTCAGTTGGTAGAGCATAGTGCTTGCAATGCCAGGGTTGTGGATTTGATTCCCACGGGGGACCAGTATGAAAATGTACAGTATGTATTCACTACTGTAAGTCGCGTCTGCTAAATGACAAAAATGTATGATATTTCTTGATGTTGCAGGGGTGGTAGTTGCCTCTATGCTGTGCCCGAGACTTCCGTGCAGCCGCGCAGAAGCTCAACAGACCAAGAGCAGTGGCCATCAACGGGTCATTCCTAGTCGATCGCCAAACATTCCTGTAAAAGAACAACCCAGTAGGCAACTGTTGCCATTTTGAACCAATTCCTGTGTCTGAAGGTACAAAATCTGCATTCCCCCGGCCCGAAGAGCAAATCAAGTGCACTATAGGCCTACCGCTGGCCAATCGGAAGACTCCGATTACCGTGTGTGCAGACATAAAAGAAAGCTACAGCAGAGTTCATGCTGTGAGATTTCAAAATGCTTAAAACCATGACTAGAGAGAGACTGTCAATGAATACAAGAAAGAGCTGCTGTTTCTATGAGTGCGTTCATGTTTAAGTTCTTACTCAGCACTGTCAACACTTTGTATTCAACACTTGTATAAGCCATAAAATGAGCGTTCTTCCTATTTTCACTCAGCGCTACAACAAGCACTGCAGAGTAATGAATGAGTAGGAAAGTGTATCTATAGGCTTGCGTTGTTGTTTTTAGCGGCATGGGCCTCTTTAATATAGAGGAATATTTAACTTTCCTTTCTTCACAGGAGTAAAAATAATGCGGTGCACCTCGATTTTCACCATCAGCTAGAAGACGGTGTCCCTTTTTAGTCCGTGTCAGTGGAGGAAAGGGAGAATGGAGGGATGTTGAGAGGCGGACCCCCAGGCTGAGACTGACCATCAGATTGCAGGCACCATGAGCCCAGTAAAATAAAAAGCTTAGAATTTTTTTTTTATGAATGTTCACTCTGCTGTGCCTCACAAGTAATACAACAACGGATCTATTACCTGTGTGATCATACTGTACAGCTTACCTCACATTTAAAAAGATATAATGGCCCGAACAACAATGCATTGGCAGTGCAATTCAAACCAACATGCAATGGTGATGTATTGGGCCTATAGCTTAATGCACAAACCTCACTGCTACAGTGCTGTTTTTAATTGGTTAATGTTGCATAGGCTCATGTTTTTTTTGTGTAAGTTTGTGAGGTAGATATTGGCTTGCATTTTGACTTAGAAAGTGATCTTGACTTAGAAAAGGTTGGTGACCACTGTTCTAGAGCAGTTCTAGAACACTATCAACGTTTCCCTATACTGTGGCAATTGTGATCTAATCACCGCAATATTAACCACTTTCAATGCAACATACCAAAACAAAATGAACTATGCAATGTTGTTGTAGGAAGAATGCATTGGATTAGGATTCTATTGCATTGACACGCACGACAACTCTACACAGACCAATGCAGCATAAACAATCAAAGCTGCAGTAGGCCTATATGCAAATAGACCGTAACCATACATGAATCTGTGCCATTTACTTTGAACTGGACTGTGTTTACAGCATGAGTGGTTGTGAGTAGATACGCTTGTTTTGAGATCAAAGCGAGAGCTTCATGTAGCCATGTGTGCACATTTTGTTTATATCCTTTGCTAGTTAGTGAGTTATTAGCCCAGTTATGCATCATTTGTAGTCAGCAATAGGGGACTGATTGCTTCCTACAAGAGCACAGAACATGTACATTTCTTGACCTCTTTGAAAACATGAGTCAGGTAAAGAGCTTTTTTTCTTCTTTAAAGGGCAGTGTTGTATTTTGAGACAGGCTTGAATAAGCTAAGTAGCCAATAGGCAGAGGGTAGCATAATTTGTCTGTTTCTCTGTAGTAAATGTATCGGAATAATAATGCATTTTATTTTGTAAAGTGGTTTCTTGCATCAATCAACACAACAATTTGTTCAGTCAAATGGATAAAATAGGTTAATATCAAGCCCTGCATGTTTTTTCCCCAAATTATCATGGAATGTAGAAATATATTGAACACCACACATTGGCTGCTAATGTGGCTGAAAGGTAGAACAGCTGTGAAAATGTCATGGGATGCATTTTCTCCATTGTCTCTGATGGTAGGCCACTCTGGTAGGACTATATTACGATCAAATAGCCACAGTAGCCTACTTGTCCACTGTTAAAACTGTCATTTAAAGCCGGTACAGCCTCAGTGTTCCAAGTAAACGCACGCTGGAAGTTGCACAGAACTTTCACAATATTCAAGTTTGCGCTCAACGGAACTGTGAAATTTGCTCATTGCCCAATTTTGTTTTAGGGAACATTGGTCACCACACCTCTCCATTTACAATATCTCTTTGGTGCAATGTACAATGTACAATGTACAATGTCTCAATCTTCCTACATGGATGCAACGCCTCTGTATTTTTGGGATGGTCTATAATATCCTTTAAGTTTAGCCTACAATTTTTCTCAGTCTCCACAATGTTGCGTTCAACGTTTTGCTCCATCAGAATACCAGTGCCCCGGAGTTCCTTTTTCAAAATATACTGTATGATATCAGAGCTTTACAACGGAATAAAGGTTTTTCTACATTTGCCACCTGGAAATGTACCTGGCCCATACCGTAAACAGTTTCTCTCACACAGGCAGCCATGTTTTCCCCTCCGTTTGCCATTTCTCATGGTCAAATCAATAGCAGTTTATCAGCTGCAGCAGGGGACTCATTTTCATCATCAGCTCATTGACCTTCTCGCTCACGAACGTCCAAATTCTTCCAATAACAATATCTACTGATAGACCTGGAGGCATGCAGCAGGGCTGGGAGATAATACTTGAGCACAGCACACCTTAATGAGCTTGTTTTGAGATTGTGCATGTCTGCTGAAAACAGCTTTGTTAGCTGACATTTTGTAAAAAACGGTCTGCATCACAAATGGCACAACATATTTCATATGTAGCGCACTATTTTTTTTTTTTACAGGGGGCCATAGAGCTCTGGTCAAAAGTAGTGTACTAATATAGGGAAGGTAAGGTAGCACAGCCAAGGCAAGGTTTCGCTTGATCTGTGCAGCTCTGAGGCATCATCACAAATGCTGTCACATGAGCGGTCAGTGGGAGCTCGCAGGTGAGATAAAGGCATCCAGCAGGGAGTTGGGTTTTATGTTGACAGAGCACGTTTTTTTGATTTACCATTTTGATAACGTTGCTCGGCAGAGACTGGGTGAAACCTAAAGTGTACATCAATGCTTGCTTTCTCCCATCGACATTGATATAGGCCAAAGAAAATCGTTTTTCAATTTTATTTAGTTTTTTTACAGTCAACTCCTAACTTTAATTAGGATTCGGACATGTTCAGACCTCGATCTGAATGAGACATTGATTTTGGAAATGATTCTACATTTGTGTTTTCTGTGTGACAAACATTTGCTCCTTTACTGTGTTCGTGTTCTCATCAGGCCAATGCTAGGGGCAATTGTTTGTCAAAATTCCGAGCCGAGTACATATTCCATATATTGACCCCATTAAAACTAGACTCGTGAGGCTGGCCACTATCGCCCTGTTTTGTCCGTTGCCATGGAGACGGTGCTGCGTCGGAGAGTATTTCGGTCACTCGTGGCGGAGGAATACGTTTGACCATACCATGTTAATCACCAGTTTTGATTAGTTTTTTGTTTTGTTATTAATGCCAAGGCCAATTATGGTAAAGCCCTCACTCTGAGAATTACACTAGTGGCAACAGGCTGAGTTTGCCTCTCCTTGGGTGGCCTCTGTAGTCAAGCACACACATTTCCCTCCCTGCAAAGCATACTGGAAACAAATGGGGTGCCTCTGTCACTGCCTGCATCTCAAATTGCACCCTATTCCTTAGATGGTGCACTACTTTTGATCAGAGACCCTATTCCCTGCATAGTGCACTACTTTTGACCAGGGTCCATATGGTCAAAAGTAGTGCACTAGATCGGGAATAGTGTGCCATTTGGCACATAACCTCTGGGTTCCTAATGCACCCTCATGTTATTTCCAGCGCTGCTTGTATGGGATTCTTCATAATAGCTCATGGATGCTGACCTTCTCTGCAGATTTTTGTGATGGGATCTAAGGTGACATTCAAGTATGTCCCCTGGATCGAAGGCCTGCTCTTTAGTGCCTGTTTGGGAACAGAGATGCATCTCTCTCTGGTCTGTGCTACAGCCCGTGAGACAGGGATTGAACCAGTGGTCTGCTGGTCTCAGGGCGAGCCCCGGGGGCGAGACAGAGGGACTGAGTACTGCTTAAACCTCAGCGGAGGAGTGCACTGAAAGGTGTGTGAAAATGTCAACGTGGGAATGAAACAGGAACACAGGTCATTATTCTCCTGTATCCAATTGTTAGATTTTTCTTGTTGTTGTTGTTGTTGCCCTCTGCCCTATTTCATGTGATTCGAACATTTTCAGCTGTTCAATTAAACACAACTTACACTGTTCAGTAAGGCGGAGGAGAAGGCTGTGGCAAGTGATATCCAGAGGCTGCGGAGTGTGCTAAAGTGGAATGCTAAAATATCCCTGCCGTGGCCTCAGCCAAGAGATGTGAGCTGCTCTAATGGAAATCAATGAAACCGCTGGCATTTAAAATGTGGCTTGATGAAATGTGTGAAGTGGCCAAGAGAAAAGGAAATTAAATGATTGGGAGAGTAAGCCCACTGACGGCTGAACGTCACAGCGTGGCCCTGCTTGTTGTGCTTACTCTGCGGGACTCCTGGTTCTGTGACCTAGGCTTTACCTCACTGCTGTCCAAAGGAACCTGGTTTGCATCCCAAATGGTACTCCATTGTCCTATATAGTGCACTACATTTGCCCGGGGCCCACCCAATTCCTTATGTAATGCACTACTTTTGACTACAAAAGTAGGTACATATAAAAGCGAATAGGGTCCCATTTGAGACGCGGCCCTAAGCTGCCTGGCTAAAACCTTAGAAGATGAATGCACTATATTAAGACAAATGACAGTCACATAATACTGTCTGCCAGTGAAGCAGTGCAAGAAGAGAGATAGGGAGTGACAAGCGACACAGTTTACCTCTGTTCTCTCAAGCATACAATTCAATGCAAATGACCTTCCCCCATTTTATAACTATTGTATAAAGTACAAGAGTGATGTGTTGCAATGTCAATCCAGCTAATTGTTTTATGGCAGGGTATTAAACTGTTTACCTTTCAGACTGAGATCCCCTTTGGCTGTGGTAACAGCATTCGCCGAGAGAGGATCCTGTAGTTTACCTGAGGTGCAGTTTTGTTTTGCAGATGGTATAAATCAAGTTTTAATATGATTGATAGGTGCAGGTTTAAGTCTCCAAATGACGCTACTGCAGTCTAGTCTAAAGCAGCCTGCTCCTGTCACGTCTTAAAACATGTGCCGTCTCTAGCTGCGCCACCCGTAGGAGTTGAAATTTCCAGTACAAAATTAATAAATGATGATAGGAAATGTCTAGCTCTACCTATCAATGCCAAAATGCCCTGGTAACTTAGGGTAGATTGCCTAGAGTGTTTTGTTTCTGGTGAATGTGTTCATCGTGTTTCTGTAAAGTAGACGCAGGGAGTCCGGAAGCAGGTGCAGATGGTGGGTTTAATAATAACGAACATGAAGAGTTACAAAACAAGAGAAGCGTCTGGACATGAGCTGAACCAATGCTGCCTAAAGAGTGATGCCTGGGAGTGCTAGATAAAGGGGAAGTAATCAGGGTAGTGGTGAAGTCCAGGTGTGCCGGTGTGCTTAATGAGGGTTGCCAGGTGTGTGTAATGAGGGTTGCCAGGTGTGCGTAATGAGGGTTTTCCAGGACCGCTGGTTAGTAAACCAGTGACTTCGAGCGCCGAAGAGGGGGGGTAGACGTGACAATTTCAATACAAATGTGTGAGAACTCAATCAAAGAGGAAATAATGTTTACTGTGAATCTCTTTCTGTTGCGTGCCCACAACGTTTGTCCTCAATGTTTATGTGAGAAACATATTAATATTCAGGCACAACATGTTCTTTGTTTGATTTGAAATATGTGAAAAGTAATAAAAAAAATAAAAAAAATAAGTGTTCAACTCTGCCCATTCTGTTCTGTTATCACGTTGAAATTTCACCCCTGATGTTTGGTTTGCATCAGATAAAAATGATTTGTCTTAGAGGAACGAGATTGTGAACGTAAAAAAGGTACAGTAGATCCATTACCTTTTTGGACGTCCATTTTGACAGACCTTATATTACACAGTGATTGGCAGTAGAGTCAAAATGGAATATATATTCATATTACTCCCATCCTCTAGTTGTGCGACATCCATGATGACGCCAATGACATTTGCAGTTGTAAAATGAAACTCTGTAGATACAGTAGATACATGATGCACATGATGCAGTCATGTTGTTAAATGCCACATTTGTTTTGAAACAAATGTCACATTGCGTCAATGTTTGAAGTTTGAGTCTAGAGCGAAAAGAGTGCAAAAGACAACTTGAAAAAGAGTGGACGTAGATCATTTGAGTGAGCTCCCTCTGTTTGACAGTGCGACAGCTGCTCCGATGGTTCTCAGCAGCTCTGTGTTGACTCTGTCTTCAAGGGTCGGGGCTAAGTGCCCATTAAAATCCTATGATCACTTAATACACCTGTCATTAGCCATCGGCTGTCCATTAACAGTGCAAATCATCTGGCCCTTTGCTCCAGGAGAATACAGAACTTAATAGAAACCTCGGCTACATCCCAATTATCTCTCCTTCCTCCCAAAGTGTGCACTTGTTCACTTCCCTTCACTGATTTTAAAGGAAGTTACTGGTGTAAGAGAAGGTGAATACTCCCTCTAGCTAGCCCACGCCTCCACCAATCCAATGGGTTTAAATGTGAGGTAAGTAGTGAACGTGTGTACATCTTAGGATAAATTGGTATTGGGACGCAACCCGAAGCCTCAAAAGCCTGCTTCAGAGATCCAACACAAAAGGCCACACCTCAGATTGTTATCACAATATGTTTAAAACTTTGAGGCAAGTTAAGACCAACTCTGAAGCAAAGGACAATAAACAAACAAAATAAAATGGCACTCGGTGTTGTTAGGACCATGGCAAGTCAATGGAATGTTCTCATTAACAGACTCGTAAAAAAATAGGTAGCTGTATGTAGAAATTGATTTTCTGGTAATTGTTTTTGTAGCTGGAGGCCAGAGATGCGGAATCGTTTAGTAGGACTGTTTATTTCTCTGAATATCAAAGAGAAAGGTAGCCCATTTCAACATATCGTTTGAAAAGACCGGTTCCTTCTGCCACTTTAATTAGACTAGACCAAACTGAAATGTGAAGTTACTCTTTGGACGAAGGAGCACGTCAATCCTTTTCTGTCACCTCATTTTCTCTCCTCTGCTCTGCTTGGTCAGGGATGGACAAACTGCATCTTCAAAACAACAAACACATTACATATTTCATATACAGTGGCTTTCGGAAAGTATTCAGACTCCTTCACTTTTTACACATTTTGTTATGTTACAGCCTTATTCTAAAATGGATTAAATAAAAACCTCATCAATCTACACACAATACCCCATAATGACAGAGTGAAAACAGGTTTTGAGAAATGTTTGCAAATGTATTAAAAATAAAACACAGAAATACCTCATTTACATAATTATTCAGACCTTTTGCTATGAGACTCAAAATTGTGGTGCATCATGTTCCCATTGATCATCCTTGAGATGTTTCTACAACTTGATTGGAGTTCACCTGTTGTAAATGTAATTTATTGGACATGAGTTGGCACACACACCTATCTACAGTATATAAGGTCTGACAGTGCATGTCAGAGCAAAAACAAAGTCATGAGGTCGAAAAAATGCTCCGTAGAGCTCCGAGACAGGATTGTGTCGAGGCACAGATCTGGGGAAGTTTACCAAAAAAAAGTCTTCAGCATTGAAGCACGCTTGGAGTTTGCCAAAAGGCAACTAAGGACTCTCAGACCATAAGAAACAACATTATCTGGTCTGATGAAACCAAGTATGAACTATTTGGCCTGAATGCCAAGTGTCACGTCTGGAGGAAAGCAGGCACCACTCATCACCTGGCCAATACCATCCCTATGGTGAAGCATGGTGGTAGCAGCATCATGCTGTGGGGATGTTTTTCAGCGACAGGGACTGGGAGACTAGTCAGGATAGAGGCAAAGATGAACAGAGCAAAGTAGAGAGATGCTTGATGAAAATTCAGTGTTCAGGACCTCAGACTGGGGCAAAGGTTCACCTTCCAACAGGACAACATCCTTAACCACACAGCCAAGAAAACACAGGAGTGGCATCGGGACAAGTCTCTGAATGTCCTTGAGTGGCCCAGCCAGAACCCGGACTTGAACCCTTGACTTGATCAAACATCTCTGGAGAGAAGTGAAAACAGCTGTGCAGCGACACTCCCCATCCAACCTGACAGAGCATGAGAGTATCTGAAGAGAAGAATGGGAGAAACTCCTCAAATACAGGTGTGCCAAGCTTGTAGCATTAAACCCAATAAGACTCGAGGCTGTAATCGCTGCTAAACGTGCTTCAAGAAAGTACTTTTTTGCAAAGAAAAATCTAAAAACCTGTTGTCATTATGGGGTATTGTGTGTAGATTGATGAAGAGGAAAAAACGATGAAGTCAATTTTAGAATAAGGCTGTAAGGTAACAAAATGTGGGAAAAACTGAAGGTGTCTGAATACTTTCCGATTGTACTGTACAGCCCATCCCGTTGCAGTGTCATGCTCAGTCAATCCTACGGCTGATCACTTAGCCTTTGGTTGTTATAGGACCTTGATGATCTATTTGGATACAGCTGACAACCTAGCTAGTAAATATCTACACTATTGATGAATGAAATGAATGTCTACCTAGAAGTGATCCCGCGGACTAGATTGATGATAGCATCTTATTAAACAATGTCTGCACAATCATGTTGCTGTTCTGAGCATTTGCAAAATAATTGGGATAAACATTTTTGGTAATTGACTAGTTTCCCCTGCTGTGCAGTAAGCAAAGGCAGTCTCAAGCTGTGCTATACGGAGCATTTGGACATGACACTTAGCAAATATGCCACTAGAAAGACCCATTCGATCCAAGGCTAAAACAAAGTGCTCATGGTAAGGTCAAGTGAGGGACGAAAAGAAGCAAAAGGTTTTTAAATCACATAGTCATTAGTCCTGTTCCTGATTCAGCGGACTGGGCTTTTTTCTGAGTGAGGGCAGATCTAGCATGCATTCCAAATGGCACCCTATTCCCTACATAGTGCACTACATTCAACAATTTCTCTCTTTTCAAAAGTCAATGCTTGACAAATGAAGACTGAGCCTGACTGTAATATTCGCTCAATTAAATGACATATGTTGTGAATAGACGTAAGTCTCTATTCTTCGGCTGGCGATAAGGTGGAAACCGGTCAAATGTACCTTAGTTGTCAATTTCGGCATGTAAAAACTGCCACTACACCCCTTGCGACATGTTCGGAAAAGTCCCTGGCCGACATCAACTCACTTGCACTGAAGTGGGAGCGGTGGCAATAGTTGAGACGTGTCCTTAAAAACAAGCGCAATAGTGACCATTTCATTCAGTGCAAATAGGTCGATTTAAGAGTCACCAAAAGTCGGTCTTAGCGGCAACGCGGTTGGTTAAGGCATGGGATTTGACAGCGGAAACACAGCCTATCCTTCTCTCTGGAAGAAGGAACACCTGTCAATCCTTTTCTGTCATCTCTTTTTCTCTCCTCTGCTCTGCTTGGTCGGGGATGGGCAGACTGCATCTTCAAAACAACAAACCTATTTTTCCAAGCCTTTCAAATACCAATGACATATTTCAAATACAGCCCATCCCGTTGCAGTGTCATGCTCAGTCAATTCTACGGCTGATCACTTAGCCTTTGGTTGTTATAAGACCTTGATGAACAATTTGGATACAGCTCATAAGACAGCAGACAACCTAGCTAGTAAATATCTACACTATTGATGAATTAAATTAATGTCTACCTAGAAGTGATGCCCTTTTGTGTATGGTTTCATCATGGATAACCCGCGGACTAGATTGTTTAATAAGATGTTATCATCAATGTCTGCACAATCATGTTGCTGTTCTGAGCATTTGCAAAATAATTGGGATAAACATTTTTGGTAATTGACTAGTTTCCCCTGCTGTGCAGTAAGCAAAGGCAGTCTCAAGCTGTGCTATACGGAGCATTTTGACATGACACTTAGCAAGTATGCCACTAGAAAGACCCATTCGATCCAAGGCTAAAACAGAGTGCTCATGTTAAGGTCAAGTGAGGGATGACAAGAAACAAAGGTTTTTAAATCATATAGTCATTAGTCCTGTTCCTGATTCAGCGGGCTGGGCTTTTTCTGAGTGAGGGCAGATATAGCATGCATTCCAAATAGCACCCTATTCCCTACATAGTGCACTACATTCGACAGTTTATCTCTCTTCAAAAGTCAATGCTTGACAAATGAAGACTGAGCCTGACTGTAATAAATTAAAATAAATGCAAAGGCTGTGAATAGACGTAAGTCTCTATTTTTCGGCTGGCGATAAGGCGGCACAAGTGTCAAATGCACGTTATTTGTCCATTTCAGCATGTTAAAACGCGATAGGTTCGGGAATGTGTCTGTCTAACTTCAACGCACTTGCGCTGAAGTGGGAGGGGTGTTAACATTTCAGGTGTGTCCTTAAAACAAGTGCAAATGTGTCAATTCCATTGAGTGCAAATGGGGAGATGTTAGACTCACCAAAAGCAGCCCTTAGCGGTAACACGGTTGGTTAAGCCAAAGATTTTGACAGTGGAAGTGCAGCTTATCTAGCCGTGACGCACAGTGTCCATTTGCACAGGAACAAAATACGTGCTTTTTGTGCCCCATGAACCTCGTATCTATTTATTGAACATTATTTTAGCCGGCTCCTGTTATTATTTTGGATGTTGCGTAAAACTCCCTCCATGCAGGCTACATGTCATATATACCCATCATGGAACGACAGATGACATGATGCCTGTGACCCTCATATTTAGAAACATTCAAGTCATTTTTCTGTAACAATTGCTTGTTGTCCGTTTCACTCTATTAAAAACCGAGCCCTCAGTAGCTTACCTTAATATAACAAAAGTTGGTTGAACAGCAGTGCTTTGGGTGTCTGTCTAATCCTGGCTATGCATTAGCAAAGTGGCCTACCTGCAAATGGTTTTTTAAATGGTCTACTTGTGAGGCTTTTGCCGTCATGCTTTTGCATTATTCACAGTTCACATGTGCTAACCTGCAGAGGCTACTCCATTTCGCTTGTATCCATCCCCACCTCTTGTCCGGTTACCAAAGACGTGCTCCTCTAAACGTATTCGAATGATATAGTCCTATAATGTCATATCTACAGTGGATATTGCAAACGTGCCTCACACACACAGCACATTATATTTTAAAGGGAGCCTCAGACATTTTTATTTTAGGAGAAGTGCGATGCGCATAAGACATGTATGGCAACTACAACTAAAGCAACTACAACTAAAGCAACTATAACTAAAGCAACTATAACTAAAGCAACTACAACTAAAGCAACTACAACTAAAGCAACTACAACTAAAGCAACTACAACTAAAGCAACTACAACTAAAGCAACTATAACAATGTTGACGAGCAACACTCCAAACTTGTTTCGGGAAAAAAACTGTATGTATTTTACTATTGCGAGCACTCCCCCATCCACATTTGACGGGGCCATCGCAGAGCAGGTCGAGAGCTTCAACTTCCTCGGTGTCAACATCACTAAGGAATTAACATTCCTCGGGAGGCTGAAAAGATTTGGCGTGGACCCTCAGATCCTCAAAAAGTTATCCAGCTGCACCATTGAGATCATCTTGACACACACACACACACACACACACACACACACACACACACACACACACACACACACACACACACACACACACATACACACACACACACACACACACACACACACACACACACACACACACACACACACACGCCCACGCCTACACACACATAACACGTGCACACATGCATACTGACGCCACATACACACACACACACACTTTCACACTCACCACATACACTACTGCTTCTGTCTATTATCTATCATGTTGCTTAGTCACTTTACCCCTACCTACAAACATTAGGAACACCTTGGTAATGAGCTCATTCTGCATTGTTGGGAAAAGACCCGCAAGTAGGCATTTCAGTGTTAGTCTACACCTATAGTTTACGAAGCATGTGGCAAAAACAATTTGATTTGTCACTTATAACATATTTAATAAACAGTAACAATATACAATGGACTAGGACGCAAATACATTGTGCCCCACAAGCCGAATTGGAGTTGATGACAACACATCGAGACAACATCATCAAGTATTACGTCATGGAACACGCTGATTGGCCAGTGAATGGTCAAGCCCTCATCATACCTACAACTTATTTATGAATCAAAACCCAATTTTTTTCACGCCACCGCCAACTACTGCAAACACAATTCTCTCTGTGAAAATAGCTCAAATATTTCTGACACACCCCCGGGAACTACAGTATAGCTACCACTATAAGATTTACCATTGTGTTAGGTTTGTTAAAATATAGCCCATAGCCTTTTTTTTTATCACTGTAGTGATATTTATGTTTGTTCGCTTTTCCCACATTGTACTAAGCCTCTTGGTAGTTGACAGCTGCTGAGTTTACAAACACAATTTGCAGTCTTTTTGCAGCCCACTGAACCAGGCGAATGAGCTGGAGTGTAGTGCCAAGGCTCCGGTGGCCCAGATTCATCACCCCCTCTATAAAACAAACAGTGAGAGGAAGGAAGGAAAGAATGAGTGGCCAACCCCTGGGTGTCCGATAGAATCAGTGGTATGGTACTCTCCGCTCCCTCTCTATGGCCCTTACAAAGCTGGATGGGGGATGTCTGGGCTGAGTTAGGCAGGGCTGGGATGGCAGTAACCCGGATGCTGTCCCTGGTTCCCCCCTAGCTCCCCCCGGCCCGCCCGCCTCTCAGTACTGAGTGATCTCAGACAGTCAGACTGCCTGGGTGCTGAAGGAGTGTGCAGAGGCAGCAGGAGGCAGAGATAAGGCCTCCCCATACCTCCACAGATTAAACAGGCGGATTAACCTCTCTCCTCCAACCCCACTGCTTTTTTTTTACCCCTTATCTGGGCCCCTTTTTCCTCCAACATTTGGCACCATTATTTGTACAGATGTCATGATGGGGGAAATTGCTTTTTAACCCCTTGCTGCACTCCCTCTCTGGTAATTGAAGCATAGAAACAAATGGAACTGACACTGACTAAACACAACAGTAGCATGGTGTGTTAGTCTTGGAGAGTTCAAAGTATCTTTCATTGTGTTTTATTTCCCCTTTTTTTCCCTCCCGTTGTCCCAGACTTGACATGCGCAAGCATGGGGACATTGGAAAAAGTGCAAGCACTGCCGAGTAATCCACAGATTACAATGGAATGATCTTTGTTGATTTTCTTTTTCACTCTGCCAGATTTAATAACTTTGGAAATTCAGTCGCACATCTGAGTTATTCGTGTTCAATGGAATAGGGGCGCCAGCAGCACCAATGAATAGTGGCTGTGATAATGCTGTCCTCAGCTGTGCCACCCTGAAGCCACACAACAGAAATTATTTGTAGATACTTACTTTTACCCCCCCCCCCCCCCCGTAACCATATTCTACAAAAGTATACAGAATGTCTCCAGCCCTCAGATGTGCTTAGTTTCATGGCAATCACAATAATATATGTTAAATGCGTCCTGTAAAATGGAATGGTTTGTATTTACATCATTTATATTCTGAGATGGCCCGGGGTGGCTTTAACCAATACCCACTTAAGTGTCTGGCTCAAGGATGGAAAGGCTAGGTGTTGTGGTATAATCTGATTGTATGACTTTCGACTAACAAAGATTGTTAAGGAGAGTGGTAGCTGTAATGTTCTTACAAGTCTCATTTAAGAGTACCTTCATTTCAATGAAAGATCAAATGCACACATTTCTTTGTTCCAAATAAAGCAAATGGATTTGTACATTTTAATTTATACATTTAGTGTTTGCAAAATGTTTATATTTCTGTCCCTAAATGCCACTTTTTAGGATAAAATAACTGTTAACTCTGAATTAGAGAAACATCAAATGTGTTTAGGATTTTGAACTGGCAGGAAAGGGGCAGAGATGCACTGTTGGAGGAACATGCCCCCTGCACCCCTCCAGACTCCGTGATTAGCATAGGCCCCCCCTACAACCCGTTGCTGTAGGTACCTGCGATAAGAGGGCTAGTGACCAAGTGAGCTATGACGTTCCATTGATCCAGAAAATTGCTGCGGAGCCAGCCTTGAAATTAGTTTAAATTGCTGATTCAAAAAATGTTATCCGTGATTCTGGCAAGGCTAGCGTAAACCCCTCTTCCTAATCCCCGGCTGATGTGAAAAGTTGTCAGGGATCGTGTCTTCCGCTGCCCGATTGATGGGGGAATTTGGATTGCTCGTGACAGAGAGACACACATGCAACCAACTGGGATTTGACTTGGATTGCACTTATGGCGACCAGGGTCGTGACTTGGTTTTGAATTCGAGGGCTTGAGGAATTTTGAGTGTGATCTACAGCGGCTTTGTGCTTTTCAATTCAATTACCCACCAACACTTTCCACTGTGCCAATCTGATCCTCTCTTAGTTGTGATTTGAGTCATAACTCCATGCCTTGCTACACTGTTCAAGGATTGGGGAATAACTTAACGTCAATCATGTTTATTATTTTTTTACCCAGTTTGCTTCATCCTAAAAATAGCAGCCAAGACCAGCGTTTGAGCTGGGGATTGATGTGAAGAGGGAGCAGGCAGGGACATTTTGACACAACAATAGCCCTAATGTGGAGTAAGTCTAGCTAAGAGGATCAGTAGGGCAAACACAGTAGTGGATTATACCACACATATTCTGTCATTATTACGTATTATTATCATGCCATTAAAGAGCAGAAAGAAGGTCTCAGCATACAGTACCTGTCAAATGTTTGGATACACCTACTCATTCCAGGTTTTTTTTCTTTATTTCTACTATTTTCTACATCGTAGAGTAATCGTGAAGACATCAAAACTATGAAATAACACATATGGAATCATGTAGTAACCCCCCCCCAAAAAGTGTTAAACAAATCAAAGTAGCCCACTATTTAATGGGAAGTGGGAACGTTTATCGTAAAACAATGAAAATGTAATGGAAAGTTCTGATTTTAACAGAAAGCCACACTCCCACATGTACAGCTTGCACTCTGTAATTGTCCAAATTGACTGAGCATTCTAAAGCCTTTCCAGTTCATCACCTGCATGCAGAATCTTGCTATTAGCCAGGTGTAATGGGGACTGGGGCTAATTGAATTGCTTAAGAATAATGCAAACACACCCAGCAGATGACACTGGCACTACCAAACGTGCATTTGTTGTCTCAAGCGATCCTTGGGAAAAAGGCAGGTGTTCCATTTTATTGTCAAAGGTATATTCCGACGTAGATTGTTGTGAATCCTGAAACAGGAGAATAAGCTTCTTCTCCACGGAGAACAGTTTTATATTTTCATGACTGAAAAAATGTCTGGGATAAAGGATAGCAGATGGCTTTTCATCTGCCACTTTGATGGGTGATTTTTTTTGTTTGTTTCTTTACGCCATGCACCGGGGTGTCGGCTCACTCAAAATGTAAACCTCATTTCTCCTTTGTTTTTTCGCCCACCTTTCCTGGCAAAAGTTGGAGGTAGAAGCTTTAAATCTTACCCATAATCCCCCCCATCGCTGACAGGAATAAGAATTCCGCCCTGAAGACCACTCAACAGATTTTAAGTTAGTGTGTGAAAATCCTTAAGGATAAAAGACTGCCCGACTGGATACAATAGGATTAGAACGTCCTTTAAGTGTCTATTGATTTCTGTCATCACCAGCTACATGCAGTGTATTATAGGCAGATTAGTTAGACAGTATCTGTCAACATTTAAATGAAAGGCAAAGAGGGTGGTCAAGGACTTGCATGTCTCTCAAACAGCTGCTTCAAACAGGAGGCTTCTTGGAAGTCAGGGGGCAGATTTGCCCCCACCTGACCTTGCCCTATCGAAAAAAAACATGGGTAAATCCAGGGCAATGCTAAAAAGATTCTACTCTGAGATGTATTGCCTCTGAGCAGATGTTATTTCAGTTTGATGAACAGGGATCTGAAATTGTTTCTTTTTAATTAAACCAGGCATTAATTAAACAGTGTTTCGTTGTTATACATTTACATTGATCGATTTCACAGATCTCTAATAGGAATTTCCCACTTCGTTTCGTAAGCAAAGGTCAAAAACTTGACCGTCTCACTCATGACACTACATATTGAAAGCCTTTTCCTAGTAGGATGGTTTTGCACAAGCTCTTTGAAATGAGAAATGCATGACAATAATTGTCAGGGTGATTTGACTTCAAATGGAGTCCCACCTGTCCTGGAGACCCCAGCACACTCTGTGTCCTCTCCGTGGCCCTGTAGGGGATTGGAAATCATGAGGCCTGACAAAGTGCTGACAACTTGTCCCATGCAGAGCGACCAAGGCGTTCTCAGGTCCGTCTGTCTGTCTCAGTGAAGCGCAGTACAGGTGCCACACATGCCAAACTGTATCAAAGGTAGACTACCATGATGCAGTTGATAGGTTTGGATAGGATGAACTTTAACCCCCAAGGGGAAAATTGTCTTAGACACAGAGTACTGCTGAATACAAAGTAGACACTATGTATCAGTGTGTAGTACTCGAGACCACATATTGAGTATCTCGGTCTTGACTCGGACAGTGAGGACTCATCATTTCTTCCTGAGACAAGACAGAGACCAGCGGAGTAAAAAAAAACATAATTTTCAGCTTCCATTCAGTCATCGCTGCTTCACCAGGCCAAATATATACACTCCTTTCTTGAAATATGAATATCTTAACAGCATTATCTATTATAGACATTTTGCCCAGTGGCGAACCTATAGGCTTTCAGTGTGTGACAGGTTTCTGATTCTGAAAGGACAGCAACCAAATTACCAGCGCACTCCTGTGGGAGATTGCACTTTTTGTCAAACACAAAGGGCCAGTGGTGTAGTGGTATAGATGCAGGTATAGACCGTGTCCCCAGTTTTTTTTCAGTGGGGATTGCGCGTACTCACTTCTTAATCCCTACTGACTCGTATCAAAGTAGTGTCGTGGAGGTATACGACTTATCAATTATGTAGTACAACAGAGAAATCACGCACAAAGTACGTGAAATATATTCACATGCATGTCACACAGATAGCCTAGTTTCAGCAGAATATCATCTGCAGGCAGCAAGAGCGTGCAGCTCTCAACTGGTTTTGGAATGGAGCATCTCACAGACGAATGACATCGGTAGGAAAGACGTTTCAACTTATATCTACCAGCGAATAATAAATTAAATATTACATTTACATAAGTATTCAGACCCTGTACTCGGGAACTTTGTTGAATTACAGCCCCAAGTCTTCTTGGGTATGACGCTACAAGCTTGGCACACCTCTGTGAATCTTCTCAAGCTCTGTCAGGTTGGATGGGGAGCATCGCTGCACAGCTATTTTCAGGTCTCTCCAGTGATGTTCGATCGGGTTCAAGTCCGGGCTCTGGCTGGGCCACTCAAGGAAATTCAGAGACTTGTCCCGAAGCCACCCCTGCATTGTATTGGCAGTCTGCTTAGTGTTGTTGTCCTGGAAGGTGAACCTTGAACCCAGTCTGAGGTCTTGAGCACTCTGGAGCAGGTTTTCATCAAGGATCTCTCTGCACTTTGCTCCGTACATCTTTGCCTCGATCCTGAGGAGTCTTCCAGTCCCTGCCACTGAAAAACATACCCACAGCATGATGCTGCCACTACCATGCTTCGCCGTAGGGATGTGCCAGGATTTCTCCAGACGTGATGCTTAGCATTCAGGCCAAAGAGTTCAATCTTGAATCTTGTTTCTCATAGTCTGAGAGTCTTTAGGTGCCTTTTGGCAAACTCCAAGGAAGTGGTGATGTGCCTTTTGCTGAGGAGTTGCTTCCGTCTGGCCACTCAACCATAAAGGCCAGATTGGTGGAGTGCTGCCGAGATGGTTGTCCTTTTGAAAGGTTCTTCCATCTCCACAGAGGAACTCTAGAGCTCTGTCAGAGTGACCATCAGGTTGTCGGTCACCTCCCTGACCAAGACCCTTCTCCCCCGATTGCTCAGTTTGGCAGGGCGGCCAGCTCTAGGAAGAGTCTTGGTGGTTCCAAATGTATTCC
This sequence comes from Oncorhynchus kisutch, assembly GCF_002021735.2. Taxonomy (NCBI): domain Eukaryota; kingdom Metazoa; phylum Chordata; class Actinopteri; order Salmoniformes; family Salmonidae; genus Oncorhynchus; species Oncorhynchus kisutch. The sequence continues at coordinate 40,043,128 of NC_034175.2, forward strand.
ATTCAAGAATGATGGAGGCAACTGTGTTCTTGGGGAACTTCAGGGCTGCAGACATTTTATGGTACCCTTCCCCAGATCTGTGTATTGACACAGTCCTGTCTCGGAGCTCTACAGACAATTCCTTCGACCTCGTGGTTTGCACTGTCAACTGTGGGACCTTATATAGACAGGTGTGTGCCTTTCCAAATCATGTCCAATATATTGAATTTACCACAGGTGGACTCCAATCAAGTTGTAGGAACATCTCAAGCATGATCAATTGAAACAGGAAGTACCTGAGCTGAATTTCGAATCTCATAGCAAAGGGTCTGAATACTTATGTAAATAAGGTATTTCTGTTTTTAATGTTTTATAAATATGCACATTAAAAAAATGGCCTTGTCGTTATGGGTTATTGTGTGTAGATTGCTGAGGATGTATTTGAATACATTTTAGAATAAGGCTGCAACGTAACAAAATATGGAAAATGTCAAGGGGTCTGAATACTTTCCCAAAGGCACAGTATCGCTTGCGTTCGCAAATTCACTCTGGCTATCTACTCCTATTTCAGAGCACTCTCGTCTGACTGTGCCATACCGCAGAACAACTGATGAATTTATGAACGTGCAACACTCGCTGAATGTGACCCGTGTCAGTAAACGTAGGCAAAAAAAGTAAGAGTTTGTCAAGTAACATGTAAACATGTTAACAGCCCAACTAGATCTGCTACGGCGAGTAAAATGGTCAGAGTAGGGTGTTCGCTCATTTGTGTCTGGAAGTAGCAAGCTAGCAACCTAGCCAACTTTAGCCAGTCAGCTCGGGTGCTTGGTTGGGACAAGCATGCGTTGGCAGGCAAGCTGCAGAAGGTCGAAGACACTATTTGATCAATAGGATTGTATAATATTTTGTGGCTTTTGGCGAATGCGTTCTAATGATCTAAAGTCATGCAGTCACAACTTCCTGTAAACACACAGTCCAGTTCAAAGTGAATGATGTTAGGGCCGTGTGGCAAATGGCTTGTTTGTATAAAGGCCTACTGTAGCTCTGATTGGCTGTTTGTATAAAGGCATACTGGAGCTCTGATTGGCTATAGCGCACCGGTCTGTGTAGACTCCAGTCCTGGACAAGACAGATGTTTTTATTCTGTTTTATTTACTGCAATGTCTATGAATTGTCCAAACACACGGCCGCTTTTCCATTCCATATTGCTATAGAATTTTCACAAATGCCTTAGTATGCGTAATTCACAAACATTCTAAGAATTTATGAAAACGTGAAAATGACCATATCTAAGTGTAATATACTTTCTGGAGGTCTAAATGAACAGATTTGAATATGATTTCATGTTTCTATAATGCGGTCAGTTCCACTTTAAATGCAACAATGTTTCACACACATAAGTTATTTTCAAAGAGATGGCTAACAACAGCAAGCGCGCTGCAATAAAAAACGCAGTTCCACTCACCAGATGGTGATCATTTGAAGCATAACTTCTTGTTGAAAGTTATTCTTGAAAAGGAAGATGCCAGCAAATTAACAACAACATCCTCTTTGATAACACCTGCTGCAGATGCTGCAAACTAGTCTAAATGCTCCAGTGTTGGTCTTGAATCGGTCTCGTTTTAGGTGGTCTAAGCACTGCTATATATTACACATGCAACATAGTAATTGCCTGGTGAAAGTCTTCACATGATTCCTTAAAATTAAATCTAAAAAAGGGATTCAATTTCATTTTTATTCAAACCACGTCTCTGATTTTCAAGCAAATTTAAGTCAGGACTGAGACTGGAACACTCAACACTTCTTGGAAAGCCATTCTGCTGTGTCTTTGGCGTTTCAATTTGTGTAATTGTCCCGTTTCATTTTTTTTTCTATCCCAGGGTTAGGTTTTCAGAAGACTCAGGCGGGTTTCACTCTAACTTTTTACCTGGGCTTTGCTTCTTTCCTATTTTCAGATCCTGACAAACTCCCTGGTCCCTGCCGGTGATAAGCATACCCATAACCTGATTATGCCACCACAATACTTGAAAATGCAGAAGGTTTCACTCTGTGATGTGTTGTTTTGGATTGGACCCAAACCTGTAGTTTTTCATTTAGGCCAAAAAGTTAATGTTTTTGCTGGGTTGTCTTGCAGCATTACTTAACGGCCTTGTTGCTATCATAATGGATGATTGAAATTATGATTTTGAGTGGATTTTTTTAACACAGGCTACCTTTTCACTTTGTCATATAGGCCAGTAATGTGACATGAATGCAATGTTGTTGACCCTCTGTATTTTCAAGTATTGTGCTGGCAGGATAATGTTATGGGTATGCTTGTCACTGGTAGGGACTGGGGACTTTGTCAGGATCAAAGTAAAATCCGCCTCAGTCTTCTAAAAACCTAACACTGCAGGACAATTACACAAATTGTAATGCCAAAGACACACCAGAATGGCTTTCCAAGAGGTGTTAAGTATTCCAGAATGGTCCAGTCATAGTCCTGACTTAAATCTGCTTGGAAAATCAGAGACAAGGTTTGAATATTGATGTCCATCAATTATTCCCAACCAAATGTACTTAGCTTGAGCAATTTTGACAAAAACAATGGATATATGTTGCCCTAAGAGTTGTGCAAGGTTGGACAAATTATATTCTAAATGATTGACAGCTGTAGTGAGTGCAAAAGGTGTTTCCACCAAGTAGTAACTTTGGGGTGTGAAGACATATGCAATCAATACATGTTCATGAATGTTCTATAATTTGTCTTAGACTTAAATAATGTGGAGTAGGTTATGTGGATGTCATTTTAAGGCAGCAAAATGCGAAGATTGTGCAAAGCGTTTAGACTTTCATTAACTTCTTCGGGATCGTTGTCCTTTCCATAGAACGGTTGAGCAAACGTAGGCTAACGCGATTAGCATGAGGTTGAAAGTAACAAGACAATTTCCCATGACATAGACATATCTGATATTGGCAGAAAGTTTAAATTCTTGTTAATCTAACTGCACTGTCCAATTTACAGTAGCTATTACAGTGAAAGAATACCATGCTATTGTTTGAGGAGAGTGCACCATTTTGAACATGAAAAGTTATTAATAAACAAATAAGGCACATTTGGGCAGTCTTGATACAACATTTGGAACAGAAATGCAATGGTTCATTGGATCAGTCTAAAACATTGCACATACACTGATGCCACCTAGTGGACAACATTTAAATTGCACCTGGGCTGGAATAGTACATTATGGCCTTTCTCTTGCATTTTTAACATACAAAATAACTATTTTTTTCTTTGTATTATCTTTTAACAGATCTATTGTGTTATATTCTACTACATTCCTTTCACATTTCCATAAACTTCAAAGTGTTTCCTTTCAAATGGTATCAAGAATGTGCATATCCTTGATTCAGGGCCTGAGCTTCAGGCAGTTAGATTTGGGTATGTCATTTTAGGCAAAACATTTTTAAAAAGGGGCTAATCCTTAAGATTGTGCTGATGTTGCTTCCAAAGTCAATTTGTAACCCGGTAGTGAATGGCGTCGGAGAAGAAGGCAGACGTTTTACGTGTCCCCAACCGATTGTGTTTTTTTTGTTTGTTTATTTGCTTTGTTTGCAACTTATTTTTAAAACTTATGTTGTACATAATGTTGCCGCTACCATCTCTTTTACCAAAAATAACTTTTGGACATCATGACTGCGATTACTTACCACAGACTGGCAGAATCCTTTTTTCCCCTCTAACGAGTCTGACGAACCCGACACGAACTATATACTGCTTTCTCGGGAACAGGCCCAGATCCCTGTGATTTACGTGAAGAGGAGGAGGAGAAAAAGGGGCCAGAGGGCGGACTGCCTTCTGAGAATTCGTAGGCAATCGAATAAACTCCCACTTATGGAGTCGTGGCTGAACCACGACACATTCAACATACAGCTGGCTGGTTGTACGCTGTACTGGCAGGATAGAACAGTGGCGTCTAGTAAGACAAGGGGCGGCGGACTACAGTTTTTGTAAATAAAAGCTGGTGCACGATATCTAAGGAAGTCTCAAGCTATTGCTCACCTCAGGTAGAGTATCTCATGATAAGCTGTAGACCACACTATCTACCTAGAGAGTTTTCATCTGTATTTTTCATAGCTGTTTACATACCACCACAGTCAGAGGCTGGCACTAAGACACCATTGAATGAGCTGTATTCCACCATAAGCAAACAAGAAACTTAAATCTGTTTTACCAAATTTCTATCAGCATGTTAAATGTGCAACCAGAGGGGAAACAACTCTGGACCACCTTTACTCCACACGCAGAGCTTGTTTACAAAGCTCTCCCTCACCCTCCATTTGGCAAATCTGACCATAATTCTATCCTCCTGATTCCTGCTGACAAGCAAAAATTCAAGCAGGGAGCAGCAGTGACTAGATCAATAAAAAAGTGGTCAGATGAAGCAGATGCTAAGCTACAGGACTGTTTTGCTAGCACACACTGGAATATGTTCTGGGATTCCTCCGATGGCATTGAGGAGTACACCACATTAACTATTGGCTTCATCAATAAGTGCATCGATGACGTCGTCCCCACAGTGACCGTACATACATACCACAACCAGAAGCCATGGATTACAGGCAACATCCGCACTGAGCTAAAGGCTAGAGCTGCCATTTTCAAGGAGCGTGACTCCAACCCTGAAGCGTATAAGAAATCCCGCTCTGGCCTCTGACGAACCATCAAACAGGCAAAGCGTCAATACAGGACTAAGATCAAATCATACTACACCGGCTCTAACGCTCATCGGTTGTGGCAGGGCTTGCAAACCATTACAGACTACAAAGGGAAGCACAGCCATAGAGCTGCCCAGTGACATGAGCCTACCAGATGGGCTAAACTACTTCTATGCTCGAGGCAAATAACACTGAAACATGCATGAGAGCACCAGCTGTTCTGGAAGACTGTGTGATCACGCTTTCTGCAGCCGATGTGAGTAAGACCTTTAAAAAGGTCAACATTCACAAGGCCGCAAGGACAGACAGATTACCAGGACGTGTACTGCGAGCATGCGTTGACCAACTGGCAATTGTCTTCACTGAGTTTTTCAACCTCTCCCTGTCTGAGTCTGTAATACTAACATGTTTTAAGCAGACCACCATAGTGCCTCTGCCTGAGAACACTAAGGCAACCTGCCTAAATGACTACCGAGCCGTAGCACTCACATCTGTAGCCATGAAGTGTTTTGAAAGGCTGGTCATTCCTCACACCGTTATCACAGAAACCCTAGACCCTCTCAAATTTGCATACCACCCCATCAGATCCACAGATGATGCAATCTCTATTGCACTCCACACTGCCCTTTCCCACCTGGACAAAAGGAACACCTATGTGAGAATGCTATTCATTGACTACAGCTCAACGTTCTACACCATAGTGCCCTCAAAGCTCATCACTGAGCTAAGGACGCTGGGACTAAACACCTCCTTCTGCAACTGGATCCTGGACTTCATGACGGGCCGCCCCCAGGTGGGAGCAGTACGTAACAACATATCCGCCATGCTGATCCTCAACACAGGGGCCCCTCAGGGGTGGGTGCCCCTCAGGAATGGGTGCTCAGTCCCGTCCTGTACTCCCTGTCCACTCATGACTGCACGGCCAGGCACGACTCGAACACCATCATTAAGTTTGCAGTTGACACAACAGAGGTAGGCCTGATCACCGACAACGATGAGACAGCCTATAGCGAGGAGGTCAAAGACCTGGCCGTGTGGTGCCAGGACAACAACCTCTCCCTCAATATGATCAAGACAAAGGAGATGATTGTGGACAACAGGAGAAAGAGGACCGAGCATCGTCGCATTCTCATAGATGGGGCTGCAGTGAAGCAGGTTGAGAGCTTCAAGTACCTTGGTGTCCACATCGCCAAAAACTAACAAGACTGAAAAGATTTGGCATGGGTCCTCAGATCCTCAAAAGGTTCTACAGCTGCACCATTGAGAGCACCCTGACTGGTTGCATCACTGCCTGGTATGGCAGCTGCTCGGCCTCCGACCGCAAGGCACTACAGAGGGTAGTGCGAACGGCCCAGTACATCACTGGGGCCAAGCTTCCTGCCATCCAGGACCTCTATACCAGGCGGTGTCAGAGGAAGGCCCTAAAAATGGTCAAAGACTCCAGCCACCCTGTTCATAGACTGTTCTGTCTGAACACCTAATCAAATGGTTACCCAGACTATTTGCATTGCCCCGTTCCCCCTCTTTTACACCGCTGCCACTCTCTGTTGTTATCATCTATGTATAGTCACTAACTCTACCCACAGTACATGTACATATTACCTCAAACAACCGGTGCCCATGCACATTGACTCTGTACTGGTACCCCCCTGTATACAGTCTCGCTATTGTTATTTTACTGCTGCTCTTTAATTACTTGCTACTTTTATTTCTTATTCTTATCCATATTTAAAACTGCATTGTTGGTTGGGGCGTGTAAGTAAGCATTTCACTGTAAGGTCTACACCTGTTGTATTCAGCGCATGTGACTAATACAATTTGGTTTGATGTAATTGTTGCAACTGAGGTCAGATGATTTTTAAGCTCTATTCGCATCAGCACTCAGAGGTCCCGTTCTGTGAGCTTGTGTGGCATACCACCTCGCTGCTGAGCTGTTGTTGCTCCGAGACTTTTCCACTTCACAACAACAGCACTTACAGTTGACCAGGGCAGCAGGGCAGAAAATTGACGAACTGAGTTGTTGGAAAGGTGGCATCCTATGACGGTGCCACGTTGAAAGTCAGTACGGGCCATTCTGCTGCCAATGTTTGTCTGTGGAGATTGCATGGCTGTGTACTCAATTTTATACACCTGTCAGCAAAGGGTGTGGCTGAAATAGCCGAATTCACTAATTTGAAGGCGTGTCCACATACCTTTAGCCATGTAGTGTAGATACTAGAACTAACGCTTTAGCAATCCCGCTACAATAATGCCATACAGTGTACAGTCAGCGGCAAGCAGTTTAGCAGTTACACCGGAGGGCCCCAATGGCAATAAAAAGCTTACCTTGACTTGGAAGAGTTCCAGTGTTGGATAGCTATAGCCAGCTAGCTAACATAGGCTTCCTCTCTATTTGAGTCGGTGTTTGAGTAGGCTAAACTAGCTAGCTGCATTAGACGCTAGCTAAGTACATGAAAGTATATTTACTACGAAATATAGCTAGATGTCTCTCTCTCTCTCTCTGGCATTAACTATTTTCTATCTCTCTCTTTGATTCAACTACTCAGCACATTTTATGCTCTGCAGTGCTGGGTGGACAACATGTCAGTTCATGCTGCAAGAGCTCTGATAAATTGGAGAACGTCATAATTAATGTGTAAGTCTAAGGAAAGCAGTGAGAACCATGAGCCTCCTAGGTTTTGTATTGAAGTCAATGTGCCCAGAGGAGGACAGAAGTTAGCTGTCCTCCAGCTACCCTTCAGAGTGCTGCTGAGACTACTGCAGACCTTCGTTGCAAAATAATCTGTTTTAATCAATTGTGTAGTTAAGTGAATATAATTAGTATAGTTTTATTTTAAAAAAGGATAACTTTTTTCATTTTTCACATATTGCATTTTTTCTTGAAATTCACTGGGGAGGCTGGTCCTCCACTTCCTCCTGTGAGGATCCTCCACTCCTGCCTGACACCCATAACCTTCATGGCAGTTTGTGTCAGGTGGGCAATTTGAGATTTTAGTTGGACGGATACATTACCAAACCAGCCTGTGATGCCATATCTCTCTATGACCACATGGTTGAACAGTAGCAGTCACTGTGGGGACGACGTAGGAAATAGAGGCGTGTTGGACAAACCTGTGCTATGTTGGAATAGTGGACAACCACAGGCGCGTTGTCATTTTCTCTGGATCTCTGACCTGGATCTCTGACCTGTACATGATAGTATCATCATCATTATACAGCAGACCAAGAATGGCGGAATCATCTGAAAACTTGACAATATAGTTATCAGGATTACTGCTGGTGCATTCATTTGTGTAAAATGTATGAATAAGATGGGATAACTCACAGAACCCTGCGGGGCCACCAGTGCTAATGTCTATACACTCAGCAAGTGTACTGTTAACTCTAACCTGCTGAGTTTGGCTAATCAGGAATGAGTGGGACCACCTAATGGTGTACGGCTTAACACCCATTTGCTTTAACTGACTGAGTAGGACATGTGGCTGTAGCGAGTTAAATGCTGAACTGAAATCAATAAATAACAGTCTAGCGTAGGCTTGGGGTTCTCCAGGTGCTTAACAGTTAGATGTACTATGCTGGTGATTACTTTATCAGTCCCACAACTTTCCTGATAGGAAAATGAATCCCTGGTACCACTGGCAGACTGCTGGTCTTCTATGCCTCCACCCTCCAGCATTTTCCCCTACATGCTACCCTTCAATAGACATTTTAGTCCCGCAAGAAGAGTACTTCATGGATTATTTCTGGAGGAATGGCAAATTATATATTTTTTAGACAAACGTTTATGGTGTCCATTTGATCTTTCAGTAATAGGCCTACGGTGCCAAACCCAGTGCCCACCCCCACCCAACACTGTACTATATCTGAGTTAGGTGATGAATGCAATAGGCCCAGGTTGGAGTTGAATGATAGTTAAAGGGCAATTGAATGTCAGCTAAATCAGTCAAACATTTAGTGAAGAGGAGGACACATTTGATGACAAAGAAAAGAAAGCGCCCCCTTTTTGTTTCGTTCAGTAGAGCCGCACCTCCCATCGTTAAATAGTTACCGTGCTGTGGTCTCTTGGGAAATTAAAATCATATTGTGCACAGTTTCCCTATGACTTGGAGACTCTCTGGGGAGGAGACTTTTTACATTTTCTAATAAAGGAGACTTCAAATGACTGAACAGGGGACTTGTCTTTAATTAAACTGGGAATTTGGACGGGTCAAGCTCTCATATCTAACTGTTTATGTTCTTTGTTAGAACTCCTAAAGCATGTTCAGACTTTTAGGATCACCACTTTGGGGACTGGTCACCCCCATGGGTTGTGCAATAAGTGATTTGTGTGTTGCAATAACTTCAGGTGATAAGATGAAGAAAGATGGTACCATAAAAAATAAAGCATACAAAGGTTCGGACAAATATTTTTTTGGGGGGGGCACATTGTCCCTTCTCTTTGATATCTTGCATCACAAAGGATTCCCAGCTAATTTAATATTTTGGTCCGTGGGACATCGACGTTGGATTTCATCATCTCATTTCACAGGTACCTCTTCATTCTTATGCAAAGTTGAAACATTTGGAGCAGAAGTTAGACAATAAGCTTGTGGGTAGTTTAAAAAAATAAAACGTAGCACAAAAAGTGGGGAAACATTCTGGATAATACTCGAATGATAGTGGGATGAAAGTGTGTGTGGAATAATGACATACTGTATAATCAGGTACTCATAATTATCCTCTTGATCTCTACAGTATGTTTGCTGTGAAGCATACGTTCAGGGTTGATTTTAGGGTCAAGAAGGACCAACACAAACATCAGCCATACACAGCGGGCATGTCCTATATCGCCTGTAACCACAGAACATCGGCCCTCATTATATCTTAATTTCCTGACGATTCTACACGTTCGTTGACACCCAGCAGGTGATCTACTGCACACGGCCGTCGTGGTCTGTCTCATGTTGATTCATTGATTTATTAAGCATTTTGACCTCTAAATAATGAACGTCTGCCTTTACCCTACGCTAAGCATTAATATTACTTTATTAACCTGACACCTGTTAATCAGCCATTACACAGCACTTATTCTCATTTAATAGTGGAAATAAGGCAACATTCAAAAACGTGCCTTGAAGTGCAGCAAGTCGGTTGAATGTACGGTGGCCATTTTGAAAATCGGTTCCTATATCTGCATTGTGAAGTTGTGGCTCTTTTTTCCTTCAATTGTAATAGTTTTTTTTTTGCTTGATCACACACAGTTAAGATACCCTACGTGTAGCTCACACTGATTTCCAGTAAATAGAGTGCCTGGTAAAAAAGTGTGAGTTTAATGAATGGTCATTGACCGCTTGTTTGTCCATCCCTTGCTTTGTTGTCCCCGACGATGTGGACTGTGGATCTGCCTCTGTCCGTTAGTACGTTTTTTTGTTAGTCACACGTTATCTTAGACAGCGCTGGCCCGATTTTGACGAAACTTGGGTGAATGACGTGTCTTGCCAGACTAGTACCTAAAACAGCATAGACGCTATTGACCAATAAACATTCACGTGGGCGTGGTCTGGCACATAAATGCATATGAGTCAGTCAAGGATATTCATATTGTAACAACATGTGGTACACATGTTGCAAACACTGTCAAGACTCAACATATGCAAGAACATTCATATCAACCTTATGGTGTTATAACGGGCACATGTTTATATCGCTTGATCTGTTTGACTCGGGGATAAGTCTAACTTACCCATGCTATATCACAGCCACCACTGGCCAGATTCTGACGAAGCTTGGCTGAATGATGCATCTTGCCATAGAGATCTGGCATTTACAAAATTACACGGATTGGCCCAAGGGTATAGTCTATAGTAAGGCTATAGTAATTAACTGTACGTATGGCAGTCATACACGATATCTCAGACACCACAGGCCCAATTTTGACGAGACTTGGGTGAATGATGCGTCTTGGGGGACGGCATGTTTACTGTTGTTTACCCTTGTTTAAACAAGACCAAAGGAGGAAGCCGAAGTGTTTCACTGAGCAGAGGGGCATGGTCGCTTACGTAATCCATTACCATTGCATTTCTAAGGATCTTTCTTAATACCCGACAGACACCCTTCAAACCTCAATATCAGATGTCTGCTATTCAGACAAGTTCAGCTGAAGACATTCCATCCTCGTATGAAGCCTTGCTGGGCGTCAAGGCCAAAATAAGTAGTTTGTCTTTGTTCAGGCTCCTTCATTCCATCTTTTAAAATGATCTTGATTTGTAAATGAGTGATTGTACATTTCCTCAGACTAAAGGAAGGTGTTTGGGACATTTTCGAGGTGGCTGACAGGACCCAAATTGGTCATACAGTAGGTCTATGTTAGCAACAACAACAAAGTTTGACTTGGCTTTTCGACCTATGGTGACTAGCAATGTGATAATAGTAAAGGGAAGAGGGAGAGGGAGAAAGTCAAATGTGACATGAACCCTCTTAATGGGAGACTTTGGGATTTTGGCAATGAGGCCCTTTATCTACTTCCCCAGAGTCAGATGAACTTGTGGATACCATTTGTATGTCTCTGTGTCCAGTACGAAGGAAGGCAGAGCTAGCAACACATACTCATAGACTTTCAATCATTGCACTAACGCTAGTTAGCAATTGCGCTAGTGTTATTTAGTAATGTCCTTCTCGCCTTGGTGTCTATTATAGAAAAATACAGACTACTCGCATTTCCTAGGGAATTCATGTAACTTCAGCCGTCTGAATCCACAGGACGTAGTCTAAGTCAGAGGCTAACCGCTCACAAATGGGTTTGCCAATGAGATTATACTGTAAATAATACAAAATCATTGACCATTTTTGTTTTGAATGCATATTCTGACAAGGCTATTTTGTTTTATTCCCTGTATGGGATTTGATAGTATCTCCACTGCTCACCAAAAATGTTCGACCCTAATATCCAGTTTAAAATGGATTTGACGGAAAATGTTACACTCATTTACCTTGAGGGAACTATCCAACGACGGGGAGAAAAAAGAAATGTAAAAAGAATTGTTGCTTATATGCAGTGTCTCACTGCTTATGTGTTTGTATCATCGTCACTGATCATCATCTCTGGTGTTGGTACAACACAGTGGATCCTTTTCACTCAGAAGTAATTTCCCCTCACTTGACCCATGCATTGGCATCAGTTTGACCTCCAAGTCATCTTCCCCCAAGAGCAGAATAACATCAGCGCTAGCTCTTGAGTTTGGCTGTAAATAAAAGCAAATGTGTGTCATCATTGCTCAACACCAGCGAGATCAAATCCACATTGACAGGTAGCGCTGTAACCGCAGGAGCCTTTCTAATATGTGTAGACCTGTGTATACCAAACGAGTCCTTCACCTGACATTAGTAGTCTACTCACTTGTGGCAACATTCATACCAGTATGGGGTTGCCATTACAACAAAATATACAGAGTTCACACATATTTACCTTACTAATCCTTTCAGAGAAGTCTGGCACAGAAAACCAAACAGCATTGGTTATATTTGAGTCCAACAGCTTTGGGGTGAGCTTTCTGAGACTTGACCAGTGAGAAGTAGTATCTTTTTTCCCAGAATGTTAGCTGCCTTGGGGTGTTATTGACTGACCATAGACTCGCCCTTGATGGGAGCATCTTGGGAGCATCACAGGCCTCTTGGAAAATATCCTTGTGTCTCATGACCCAATTTGGCAGCTCAAGAGTCCACATGCCAAACATCTGTGAGAATGGCACCCAGTGCTGCTGCTAATAGCCCATCATATATCTGGACCTGTTTGGATTGGACAGCTCTTCCACCAGTCTTTGATATGTTGCCCATAGAGTTGGATAGAGGGCATGTCTTTGCATCTTTCGCATTATGGCTAAACCCAGAGGAAGTCCCACCCAGCAGTCTACTTCAAAATGATGAAAGTAATCCATGGCGCTGGCCATTCTAAAACAGGAACCCAATCCCAATATACCCCTAGACCTTTCGCCTTATGCACTTGTGGAGATCTGAGAGGATTTGACTGGTGCAATCAATATGGTAATAGCTCCAACTTGTCCTCTGATAGGTTGAAGTTCCACCATATTGCGTATACAAATCAAATCCTCTTAGGGTCTAGGGGTCCATTTGGTATTGGGCCAGGCTTTGTGGAAAGTGCGCCCTCCATCTAACTCTATGGTGTTCACAAAGATCACAGTGGTGGCTAGCGTTTGATCCCCACCATCATGCTAACCAAAGAAAGTAATTCAAGTGTGCAAAATGTGTCTTCCACTAACTTCCACACGTTCTAAGAACAAGTGTGTAGGCCCGAGTAAAGATGCCGCTCGGAGGCACAGTCTGCTGACTCACAGACCATGTACCACACCGGTCCCCAGGATCATCAATATTACAAGGTAAACATTGTTTCCTTGTTCGTGTTAAGCCCACCAAAACAAGAGGTTTGGGTAAGCCTGATATGTTGCGCTTATTGCACCACCTTGTGAATAAAGGTAGTGTTGCATGTCTCATTTGGAAAATCACAACATGGGCTATGGTGATCTAAAAGTATTCTATATGTATAACTTATTTAACAACATTTGCAATAGATGTGTAATAATGCTGGGTGAGGTCATTTTCCCAAATGACCACAATCCTTACATTTTATAATGAATGTGTTCAGTCTAGGTGTAGACTCTAAAAGGACCATTGACAGATGAGTGGGAAAAAACACGTTCTAAACCCATGAACACCATATATTTTTATACTGATGAGTTATGTGGTGGTAATTTGATAGTTGCCGTTCTTCCAACGTGGAATTGTCAGTCCTTAACAAATATTGTTTTTCCCAGACTTCCTTCTCAGAGAAATTAAAACAAACGCGACAGTGTCTCACACCTGATGAACACCAAATAGAACGTTTGCCAGGCAAAAAGTGACAGCGGCGGGAGTAGTTTTCTAGCGTTTGCACCAGGGAGGTGGAGGAGTCTGGAGGAGAGAGAGGTGGAAGATTGAGAGCTGGGGGAATGAAGGTCTATGTTAACGAGAGAGGTGCCTTAATTAAAATAGAAAAATCTAAACCGCAGCAAGAAAACAAAGTCGACAGTTAGACTAATGCCTCAGGCAGGGCTGTTTCGGCGCACTATGCCCAGGGCCGATTCCTCCTCTCCCCTTCAAGCTCTATCAAATATTACCAAACAGAATCACTGATAAGAACAAAGAGCAAATTGACCCGAAGGGAATAGCCCGGGCACATATTTGATAAACGTGGATTCTATATATTGGCGAGGACCCTTGTGACCTATGATAACATGCAGTCAGCAGTGCTGCTGTACTAATCTTTCCCAGTCCTTTTATCCACTCTATGATCCTGACCATCCAAGTGGTGGGGGGGGGGGGGGGGGGGGGGGGGGGGGGGGGGGAGCCAGAGATTGTAGCTATAATGCCGTGAGCAAGAAAAGGCACACAAGTCAACCGTCACAAACGGTTAGTGTCGTTTAGACACGTGATGCATAATCCAGTAAACAAACGTGCTCATTTAAATACAGATCTGAAAGAACGATGTGACTACAGAAGTACGTCGAAAGGAAGCGCATACCGCATCAAATGCTTCCCGATGATACATTCATAGAAGCCTTTGGGTGTTTTTAAAAGTGGGAAGATTTAATCATTTGATTTATAGAGGAGATCAGGGGGCATCGTTTCTGTGCCCAATCAGTTGTTTCAGTCCTCCAAGACATTTAACAAAGCTTTACAAGCAAGGGAGGACTCATTTCCATTACCGGCAAAGACTGCTTAGAGAATTGTATGCCTCTGGTGATAGAAATTAATAGATCTCCCTTATATTAGTGGTATCTAATCACATTTCCAAATGGCTCATTTGTGTGCCCGTGTACGCTGTTGGATGTTGGCACACTCTGTCAACACTGTCAAGGTAGATTTCCCCCCATCTGTCTGAGCTGCTGGTTGCGTCCCAAATGACCTCCTGTTCCCTACATAGTGCACTACTTTTGATCAGAGCATTATGGTGCCATTTGGGACGCAGACTTTGTCAAGTGCTCATGTGCTGCTCCATTAGCCTGTTATAATCCAACATGAGGAGAGGAAGGAGGGCTATACAGCCTGCTAGTTTCTGATGAAGTTGTGGATACCATTTTATTGTCTCCGCGTGCAGTTTGAAGGAAGTTGCTAACTAGCGCTAGTGCAGTTGCTAACTGAGGTCTATGTGTATCTGCTAACATGCTAGCAGATACCCATAGACTTCCAGTCATTGCTCTAAACGCTAGTTAGCATTGGCTTGCGAAACTAACTCTAAATTTGTTCAATCTGGACAGAGAGACATAAAGATTGTATACACAAGTTTATCTGACTCTGGGGAAGTAGGTAAAGGTCCTAATATTGCTAAATCCTAAAGTAGCCCTTTAACAATATGTGTATTCTAAGGAGTATAGTGCATTTTTCCCCCTTCATTCCTATTTTTGGGATTGAGTGAGGGAGATAAGAAGAAAAATAAAAGTCCCAGAATTTTTGTTGTTGTTGAACAATACAGTAATTGATATTTCAGTACATATAAATATTTGTAATTACCCCCCCCCCCGTATATTTACCAGGATATTGATGATTAACCAAACTGTGAAAAGAAAACATAATGAAACGTTTGAAAATATAGATGTTTTTTCCTCTTGGTTCTCTTCAACAGTGATTATAGAATCGATAGTTTGATGAAGGATAATCTCACCGCTGTGGCGTCTGTCCTTAAACTACATAATATACTACAAATATCCAATTCAAATAACGATTCATAATACCGTCATAATCCACTCTGATTTTAAAGTGGTGCAAACAAGTCCTTGATGACAGGTCTTACTTACTGCGGTGTATGCGAGAGGGATAGGCCACCACTCAAGAGATGCTGCCAGTCAGTTGTTTAATGAAGTTAGGAATTGATATACAATAAATGTAATGTGTTTGATAGTGTGCCAAAGTGGTGCCCTAGACGCCGAGTGGAGTGGCTTACCCCTGAGACAGGAGCTAATGGTGCAGAACCTTGCGTGCCTCACATTCCTATCCACACTGTTTAGACTTCATGTTTCGATGTCTCCTCCTTTTTAACCAGTGTCTGGGTGTCTGACCCATGACAAATCTCATATGTTTCATGTTGCCTCTGATAGACTCTAATAGCATACTTTGATTCTGGATTATTTGAGAATTAAGTGATTAAACTGCAGCCACTGCACCTTGAGCAGTGAGGTAGAACCGTCTCCCTTAGTTCCTTAAATTCCTCTGGCACCTAGCTACTGTATGTGCTATTCAGGCGGTTGTGAGACTTCGTAGATAGTCCTTACTTAATCCTCCCTGCCTTGCAACTCAACACAAAAGCTACCAACCAAGACACGTCTCCAAACAGGGTTGCAGAATTCCACAACCTTATCCCAAAATTCCCAGGCTACGCAGAAATCCTGGTTGGAGGATTCCAGATTTCCTGCTTATTCCCTCCTGATTCCATGAATCTTCCGAGCGGGATTTCTGGAAAACCGGGGAAAGTTTTGGGAGGTTACCAGTCTTTTGCAACCCTATTTGCAACTTAACACAAGAGCAACCAACCAAAAGACAACATATGTATCCGAGGGTTGTGCAGCTCTCATGTAAGTATTCCATAAATGTATGCCACTGTGTGATCCCTAGCACTTTGCCAGAGGTCTGTAATGAAGCCATTAAACGAGAAAACGTTCCGTCTCACCCTTAAACCTGCGTGAGCTGCCCTTAATGGGACTCAACTGCCAATCAGCCATGCAGCATGTTCCACTACCCTCTGAAATTAATTCCAATCCTCCTCCTCATCCATACACGAAAAGAGGCCGCTGACACACGGCCACATGCTAGGAAATGGATGTCCTCTGGAGAAGCAAGTGATTCTTTTTGGGTTATTTAAAAGGAAAGCGCCCGGGAAGTGTCCGATGACTGTCATAAAGCAAGTGGTGAGCCTCTTAATGTGTTTAAAATGGAGAGACAAGGGGAGAAAGAAAGCAATTTAAGGATAAAACAATGCCAAAACACTGTTAATGGCCTGACATTAAGCCCAATTAAGTTGGGTGCTAGAACAGGATAGATTTATGCAAATGAGACATAGCTAGGCATCTTTCCAAAGCAAAGATACTGCTACGGACTTGGGTTGCATTTTAATGTGGATAACATGTAACTATCCAGCTGTTCATGCGGGTGTTGCCCTATGAATTTGTATCCTGTTTTACTTTCTAACCTCTGTCCCTCAGCAGAGGATGAGAATGTCAAATGAACTAACGACCCGAGTTAAGGTTCACTTGTTTATTAAGAATATAGATCATGTCTTGTCATGCATAGCACAGCAGCAGCTGCATAGGTCAGTATTCAGCACCTTCTGGTTTACACGTGCAATGTGTCCCTTACATCGGTTCATATACTTGTCTATGATTGGCTTACAGGGTTGTCTGTTAATAGATTTGGCTAATACCTTGACACCTCCTCCTTGAAGATAATTACCCTTTTCCTGCTTTGTCAACCATACTATGCAATCTGTAATGTCAACAGTAAGGTATCACCTCAACTCGAACTTCAAGTCGCTTATAGTAACTTCCAAAATAAGCAATCCTGTCAGCATGAGACATATTTTCTATTCGTTTAATTGACCTCTCCATACTCTGCTGATCATTCATTGAAATCAACTTGAACTACTGTAACACAATATACAGTTTTGTACATTGTTTGTTCGTATTGCCTGCTTGTAGCTCCACATTTTTTCAGACTATTATTCAGACTGTTGAACAGTCCCCACTAGCCAACCTCCGCCCTGTACCCTGCCCTGAACCTTAGTCACTGTTACTAGCTGGCTACCACCCGGTACTCTACCCTGCACACTACCCTCTACCCTGTTAGGCTGCTTTTCCCTATGTACATAAAGTAATTGAACACTGGTCACTCTAATAATGTTTACATACTGTTTTACCCACTTTGTATATATATGCTGTATTCTAGTCATGACAAAGCCCATATAACTACTGCTGTACTCACCTTTTCTATATATATACTATCCATACTGTCTATGCACACCATTATATACAGTACCAGTCAAACGTTTGGAAACACCTACTCATTCCAGGGTTTTTCTTTACTTTTACTATTTTCTACATTGTAGAATAATAGTGAAGACATCAAAACTATGAAATAATACATATGGAATCATGTAGTAAGCAAATAATTGTTAACAGGAAAACAACCCTAAGCACACAGCCAAGACAACGCAGGAGTGGCTTCGAGACAAGTCTCTGAATGTTCTTGAGTGGCTCAGCCAGAAGCACAAACTTGAACTCGATCGAACATCTCTGGAGAGACCTGAAAATAGCTGTGCAGCGACACCATCCAACCTGACAGAGCATGAGAGGATCTGCAGAGAAGAATGGGAGAAACTCTCCAAATTACAAGTGTGCCAAGCTTGTAGCATCAAACCCAAGAAGACTCTAGGCTGTAATCACTACCAAAAGGTGCTTCAACAAAGTACTGAGTAAAGGGTCTACTTATGTAAATGTAATATTTAAGTTGATTTGTTTGTTATAAATTATCAAAACATTTTTAAAAAACTAAAAACGTTTTGCTTTGACATTATGGGGTATTGTGTGTAGATTGATGAGGGAAAAAAATATATATGTATGTGGAAAAAGTTAAGGGGTCTGAATAATTTCCGAAGGCACTGTACATAGGGCAGCAGTCTCTAAGGTGCAGGGCAGAGTACCGGGTGGTAGACAGCTAGTAACAGTGACAGTGAAAGTTCAAGGCAGGGTACTGCATGGAGGCCGGCTAGTGGTAACTATTTAACAGTCTGATGTCCTGAAATAGAAGCTGTTTTTCAGTCTCTCGGTCCCAGCTTTGATGCACATGAACAGTCTTCGCCTTCTAGATGGGTGAACAGGCCTTGGCTCAGGTGGCTGAGGTCCTTAATGATCTTTTTGGCCAATATGTGACACCTGGTGCTGTAGATGTCCTGGAGGCTAGGCAGTGTACCCCCCGGTGAAGCGTTGGGCTGACCGCACCACCGTCTCTTGCGAACCTAGCTCAGGGCTAGCTAGTCTCTGTTCCATTTCTTGGGAGCCCGACACATGCAGTGCTTGAAGATGCCTGCGATTTGTCATCTTCTCTCCCACAACCTCAGAAGGTAAGAACGTTGGGTCACATTCTCTCTCACTACCAACGCTGGGCCTTTCCATATCTTTTCCCCCTTCCAGCTTGACCAGTACCGGATTCACCGGTCTCAAAGTGGATCGGTCTCGTACTCCGTGACGTCTGTTAGAGTAGAAAGCGCGTTGTTCTGCTGCCGCATCTCATTGCCCGATAACAGCTCTGTTTTGCCATTTCGGATGTAGGTTATTTTTCCAGTGTAGGTAGTGTTGTGTGGATTTTCCGTCCCATCAGCAGCTCTGCAGGGCTCGCACCTGTAGATGTAGCTGGTGTCGCTCTGTAGCACAGGAGAGCCAACAGTGGGTCATACTGCTGTAAGATCTGTTTTGCTGTCTGGACTGCAAGTTCACCATGTCCATTCCAATGCAGGTTGTGAGGTTTTACTGTTTAATAAAATCTCCAGGCTTCACTGGTATACCAGGGTCCATTATCACCGACTCTTTGGGTCGGAACCTCGAACCTGCCGCATGTCACTTTCAGTTTCGCTATAACCGGCCCTGTTGTTGTGGTAGACAAGACGTCGTATCTCTAAGTAGCGAGAATATTAGTCGGACACTACGAGGTAGTGTTGACCTTTATACTCACACAAGTCTGTGCCTATACGCTGCTCTGGGAGTGGGGGTCGGACTGAGTGTCTCTTTCTGTTGTGTTTTGCGTGTCTCACAACAAAACTTGCATGACAGTACTCTGCTTTTGATATCTCCGATGATAAACCTGGCCACCACACTGAGGTTCTTGCTCTTTCTCTGCATTTAGTCCCTCATGACTAACATGAACAGAATCTAGTAGTCTCAGTGCCTCAGTTATGACTGATAAAGCATCTTTCATCGGATAGTAGTCTAACACGGTTGCTGGTATACTTTTAGAATGTTCTGGACAGCCTTGACTTATTAGTCTATGTACAGGTTAGGCTGTCAATCACAGTGTTTCATCGTGTCCAGTGACATCAGTTGTGCTCTGCTCCCTGCACAGTGGGCTGCGTGATAGTGTGTCTGCCACTACCAATGTTTTACCGGGTGCATATTCTGCTGTTGCCCCGAATCGCATCAATCTCAGTAAAAGTCTCTGACATCTTATCAGCACTGCATCTAAGTCTTCGCTATCTATCAATGGAATTGGGGGTTTACGGCCTGTTATTAGACTGAATGTGTCAATGCCAACTTTTGGAAATGTTCACATGCCCCAAACTCCAAACAGTATGCAACAGGTTTCCAGCTGTCACCATTGAGCTGTAGCATTGTGTGTAGCATCTCGCTGTGTAATGGTATTTGCCAAAAAACCACTTGCTGCGTGGTTTTCATGAGAACACAATGGCACCTGTTCGTTTGGCTAGTGTTTCCTCAGTAGTAGGTATTATGAATCGCTCTCTTTTCACATTCTCATTAGGTTTCTGCAGACCAATGTGTACTTTACCGTTCGGTTTCATCACTGTCACCATTGGTGCGAACAAGTCTGTGGGTTGTGTCACTTTCTCAATTATGTTGTTTCCTTCCATTATTTTCTGTATCAACGGCACCTAGGTAGTATGCATTCTCACTCTCGTAATCGTTTGTAACATCCCAGTGACTCCCAGTATCCCTTGTTGTTGCATCTCCTGCACATCGAAACTGCCATTGGGCACCTAGATGCCACCTTGTGCTGAGCTTTACCACATTTTACGCATCTGCTGCTCGTGTGCTCTGACTAGGCATTCTCTCTCCTATTGCCTCTGTCGTGTCTCTTTCTTTACAGAAGTCTGTCATTCTTCCGTGCCGAACGTCGGTGGAACACCTCCTGCAAGGCTGTATGTTCCCCGATGTGTTAATTTTCTCTGCTCACCGAAGTCACAGTTCTTTGTGAAATTGTAGAAGGCTCCTGATCAACATTTCAGCTTTTCCCCCAGTTGCTGGACTCGCTTAGTAGAAGCATGCCTTCTCATGGATGACATTTTTCGTAGCCACTAAGTACTCTTCAAACCTAGCTAGCATTTGTATTCCAGTCCTCTTTTTCATTTTCATCAAATGTGAATGTCTTCCAAATATTTTTGGCCTCTGGGCACATAGAGTATGTGAGTCTGCTCACTTAAATGTCACTGTTTTCTTCACTTAGCTTGGTAGCTATTCTGTAACATGTGAAATTGCCGGCGCCACGTGGGCCAGTCCGCCGGACGCTCAAAGTCAACTTTTTAAAGCAGATTAAACTCCGGATTCTGTTATTTTGTCCAGCTTCTTCCCATTTTACCGGACTGCTTCTGACAGCATGTCAAACGTCCGGGATAAGGTTCACTTGTTCATTGAGAAAATAGACATGTCACATCATGCATAGCACAGCAGCAGCTGCATAGGTCAGTATTCAGCACCTTCTGGTTTACACGTGCAGTATGTCCCTTACATCTGTTTATGTACTTGTCTATGATTGGCTAACAGTAGCCAAACTCAACTGGCGGACCGCGGTCTTCGTCCAGACCCAGAGACAGGTCATTACGGACTGGACAACATTTCATTTTGTTATATAAAAGTAAGTAAATCATTTTTAGACAGCTTTTAAAAATCAACCGGCCTCTCTAACTCACAACCCCGTCTAATCCAATCGCATGGTTAAATGCTAATACAAAGACGCCAATAACTTCAATCCAAATATCCTCTGCAGAAACTTGGGACAAGCAGGCAGAAAGAAACAGAAAGATTTGACCGCGGTTCAACTGTTAATGTCACAGATGGCGGGAGCTTAGTTACCAGTATCTTTTTAAAATAAATAATCAAATAGTTGACGCTGAAAACTGTATATTCAAAG
This sequence comes from Oncorhynchus kisutch, assembly GCF_002021735.2. Taxonomy (NCBI): domain Eukaryota; kingdom Metazoa; phylum Chordata; class Actinopteri; order Salmoniformes; family Salmonidae; genus Oncorhynchus; species Oncorhynchus kisutch. The sequence goes on from NC_034175.2 coordinate 40,064,740, forward strand.
ATGAGTGGATGGAAAAGTATACGTTAACTCTCACCGCAACTAGCACAAAACCAATGTGCCTGATATGCAGCTAGTCCATAGCCCTCGTGAAAAGTGCCAATGTTAAGCGAGATTATGTCCCCAAGAAATTTGGATGAGACGCATCCCCTGAACACGAAGGTGAGAACGAACAAGATTAATCAACTCAAATCCCAATATGAGCGGCCCACCAAAGTCCTTGTCAATTGCCTGACAGCCCAACAACGTGCAATGGAGTGTTCACTGAGGAATATCTTGGGTTTTGGGAGAAACCTCCCCCCAAAAATATCTGATGCCGAGATGGTTAAAGAAGGCATGTGTGAAGTCGCTGACACTCTGCTTGAAGGTTAACATAAACATGGGCTCAGGGAAAATGTCAAACAGAGCTCACTGTCAGGTTCCACAGCAATCTGAAATATTAGCTGAAGATTTAGTAACTTCACAACTCGATGAGGCTATTCAGAATTCACCACGCATTTCATTAGCTGTGGATGAATCAACAGAAGACACTGATAATGCTCAGCTTCTGGTGTTTCTTATATTTTACAATGAAACAAGGAAGGAATTCTGTGGGGAGATGTTGGGCTTAACAAATCTAGAAGCACACACACACACACACACACACACACACACACACACACACACACACACACACACACACACACACACACACACACACACACACACACACACACACACACACACACACACACACACACACACACACACACACACACACACACACACACACGGGGAGAGGATATCCCATGAGGTCATCAAAGGGATGCTGACAAAAAGCAGGAGAGATCTGAAGTCTGTGGTCTCCATCATCACAGATCCAGCCATGGTAGGAAGAGGGAGGGGACTGGTTGCACGTTTAAAAGAGGACCACCCTGACCTGACATCATACCACTGCATCATCCATCAATCTGTTCTGTGTGCCAGTCTGGGGAAAGAGTATCCTGAGGTCATGACAATGACAATGAAACTTATCCATTTTTTGGAGTGCAACATCATCCCTACAACACTGCCTGCTACGAGGCTTTCTGACAGAGGCCAATGCCAATTTTGCTGACTTACTACTGCACAACAATGTAAGATTTCTCAGCAAAGGCAGGGTTTTGGAACACTTTTGGGCCATTCAGGAAGAAATCAAAGCTTTTGTTATCAGAGCAAAAGAGTGACAAGGCAACTCAGTTTTTGGAGTTTTTGGAAGATAAAGAAGAAAATGTGAAAAGTTGAATTTTTGACAGACATTACATCACACCTTAATCAACTGAATGTTAAGCTGAAGGGATGGCACAACACAGTGTGTGATATGATAACAGCAGTCATCCAGAAGCTGATGGATAACTTCAAGGCTCGCTTTGATGACTTCACTGTTGGGAGATAACTGCTGCTGCTCATTCAGAACCCCTTCTTGGTCACAAATGTGACAAAGTTGTCAGAAGAAGCAAAACAGATCTTCAGATTGGTAGATGTTGCCTCACTGCAAATGGAGTTGATTGAGCTGCAAGAAAATGTGTCTTTGAAGGAGCAGACTGGTGACTGTGACCCTGTTACTTTCTGGGGAAAGATGGTGCCTGCAGCTGATGTCCATGTTCTCAATAAACTGACACTACACATCCTGACCATGTTTGGCTCCACATACAGCTGTGAATCAGCTTTCTCCACAATGAACTTTATTAAAAACAAATACTGCACAAGGCTCACCAATGAACAGTGTCCCAGAGTTGCTCTCACACCATTTGTCCCAAAGTTCAAAGCATTGGCAGGAGACCGAAAGTGTAATTTCTCTCATTGATGCAAGGGCAAGGCCCAGAGTGACTTCTACATTAAGTTTGCACGGCCCACAGAGACATTCAAATTGTTATTTGTGTTAAGCTCTCCTTTGTTCTCCAGAAAACATGCATTTTATTTAATTTAAATTGGTTTGTTTTTTATTCAAGGCCCATCTACAATGGTTCACAGTACACTTTTTTTGCATAGACAATTATGCCACGTTTTCAATTATCACTTTTGTTCTTCAGCAAAGTTGACGCAATGATGCACATGTTAACATTCTGAAGAAGAAAGTTGTAATTAATTCAAATGTGTCTTGTCTGATTTCATGTTTTTAAGTGTACATTTTATATAACAACATCTTTCCTAAGTCGTAGACGACTGTGTTTGTTCCTACGCTGTACCACAACGCCAATAAAGGACGATATCCACCCGGACCTTTGCCACCTAGGAAATTTGTGTCACTGGACATCTGGCTTACCGGGTTATCTGTTAAATATAACCAATACCTTGACAGAGAACATCGTAGAATTTTGTCATGAATGTACCTATCTATTACATTCATTAAAAGTTACCAAGAACACTAGTCCACAGCATGGTTTACCTGAAAGGTGTATAGAGTTCTTCTAGAACTCTCTTAGTGTGATTTGAGGATACTTTGTTCCTCCTTGGAATTGACAAAGTCAGAGCTGTTACTTTGCTAAATTTGGTGCGAGATGAAACGCAGAGAAAATGCACCATCAATCACACAGACTCCTGGAGCGACGAGAGAGAGAGGCTCTAAAGCTGAGAAATGAATCAGTGGAGGCTCTGCCAGCAACGATTTCCAGGCTGAGATGATGGGAAAACTTCCCCTGCTCTCTGGGGACATCATTTGTGAACACCCCGGCATTCTCAAAACAGCCAAACTTTTAGAGCAGAACTCGGGGACTCTCTGTAAGAGAGTATTCTTTCCTTCTTTCCTTTTTCATTTCTAAACTTGAATCCCTCTACCGCTGTAGCCTGCTGGATCAGATTTGAGTGCAGCGGTGGAGGATTAAGTATGTCAATGAAGCAGGCTAAATCAATGATAGGTACAGCTTACCTTCTCTGCTTGCTCTGTGCCAGCCTTCCACAGATTAAACCAATTTACACTAACAGCACATGTCAGTCAAAGAGGGCGGCTTGCACACCATTGTCCTCTTCATACACTATTGGTTTAGCCACAATTATACTGTATGCCTTTGAATCATTTGACGACATTGTTTTGTTCCTACATATTCTATATGTGTACCCATTTACTGAACGATCATACTGTCGATTTGAAATGTTTATTTTTTTTCTGTTAAAGGAACCCTATGGTAGTAGGTGTGTACTATGTTTTAGTAAACATCCCAGTTTGGTAATACAGTTGAAGTCGGAATATTACATACACCTTATCCAACTACATTTAAACTCAGTTTTTCATAATTCCTGACATTTAATCCTAGTAAAAATTCCCTGTTTTAGGTCAGTTAGGATCCCCACTTTATTTTAAGAATGTGAAATGTCAGAATAATAGTAGAGAGAATGATTTATTTCAGATTTGATTTCTTTCATCACATTCCCAGTAGGGAAGACGTTTACATACACTCAATTAGTATTTGGTAGCATTGCCTTTAAATTGTTTAACTGGGGTCAAACGTTTCGGGTAGCCTTCCACAAGCTTCCCACAATTTGTTGGGTGAATTTTGGCCCATTCCTCCCGACAGAGCTGGTGTAACTGAGTCAGGTTTGTAGGCCTCCTTGCTAGCACACGCCTTTTCAGTTCTGTCCACACATTTTCAATAGGATTGAGGTCAGGGCTTTGTGATGGCCACTCCAAGACCTTGACTTTGTTGTCCTTAAGCCATTTTGCCACAACTTTGGAAGTATGCTTGGGGTCATCCATTTGGAAGACCCATTTGCGACCAAGCTTTAACTTCCTGGCTGATGTTTTGAGATGTCGCTTCAATATATCCACATAATTTTCAAGCATCATGATGCCATCTATTTTGTGAAGTGCACCAGTCCCTCCTGCAGCAAAGCACCCCCACAACATGATGCTGTCACCCCAGTGCTTCACGGTTGGGATGGTGTTCTTCAGCTTGCAAGACTCCCCCTTTTTCGTCCAAACATAACGATGGTCATTATGGCCAAACAGTTCTATTTTTGTTTCATCAGACCAGAGGACATTTCTCCAAAAAGTACAATCTTTGTCCCCATGTGCAGTTGCAAACTGTAGTCTGGCTTTTTATGGCAGTTTTGGAGCAGTGACTTCTTCCTTGCTGAGAGTCCTTTCAGGTTATGTCGATATATAGGACCCGTATTACTCTGGATATTGATACTTTTGTACCTGTTTCCTACAGCATCTTCACAAGGTAATTTGCTGTTGTTCTGGGATTGATTTTCACTTTTTGCACCAAAGTATGTTCATCTCTAGGACACAGAACGCATCTCCTTCCTGAGCAGTATGCTGGCTGTGTGGTCCCATGGTGTTTATACTTGTGTATTATTGTTTGTACAGATGAACGTGGTACCTTTCAGGCATTTGGAAATTGCTCCCAAGGATGAACCAGACTTGTGGAGGTCTACAATTATTTTTCTGAGATTTCTTTTGATTTTCCCATGATGTCAAGCAAAGAGGCACTGAGTTTGAAGGTAGGCCTTGAAATACATCAACAGGTCCACCTCCAATTGACTCAAATAATGTCAATTAGCCTATCAGAAGCCTCTAAAGCCATGACATAATTTTCTGGAATTTTCCAAGCTGTTTAAAGGCACAGTCAACTTAGTGTATGTATACTTTTGACACACTGGAATTGTGATACAGTGAATTATAAGTGAAATAATCTGTCTGTTAACAATTGCTGGAAAATTACTTGTGTCATGCACAAAGTAGATGTCCTAACCGACTTGCCAAAACAATAGTTTGTTAACAAGAAATTTGTGGAGTGGTTGAAAAATTTGCTTTAATGACTCCAACCTAAGTGTATGTAAACTAGTTTTAATGACTCCAACCTAAGTGTATGTGAACTAGTTTTAATGACTCCAACCTAAGTGTATGTGAACTTCCGACTCCAACTGTAAGCGTCTGTATAAGCATTTCGCTGCACCTGCGATAACGTCTGCAAATCTGTGTAGGCGACCAAAACACTTTGATTTGGGCTTAAAGGGGCAATCTGGGAATCAAACAACAACAAAACTGGTCTTAATGACTGTTATGGACGGTGTACAACAGCCAGCAGAGCCAGATGACAGTGTACAGCTTTTATAGCTCAACCGTGGCTTTAATTTGTGTGTAACTATCAGTGTTGTCTCATTTTTGTCCCTAATTTAGTCGTCACACCAGTCATTATAAGGCTTGTGCTTAGGGTTGCAAAATTCTGATAATTCCCAGGATTTCTGGATTTCCTGCTTATTCCCTCCTGTTCCGGGAATCTTCCATCTGCGATTTCTGGATTTCCTGCTTATTCCCTCCTGTTCCGGGAATCTTCCATCTGCGATTTCTGGATTTCCTGCTTATTCCCTACTGTTCCGGGAATCTTCCATCTGCGATTTCTGGAAGACCAGGCCATTTTGAGAAAGTTACTGGAATTATGCAACTCTAAATGGGGTGATATTGAAGTAAAAACAGGCTTGTTTTTACAGAAACATTCTGGATTTGACACCGTTGTAATTTTACTGTCAACCCCGCTGTCTCATCTGCTCATCTTGTTTGTCATGTGATTTTCTCATCTTTCATTCTTTCATTTCACAAGGTTCATGGTGTCAAGTCAAAATAATAGACATGTGTCACTTTGGCTTGTACTGTAGTGAGATGAGGCCCATAAACAAAGAAAATTAACTTCCTTAAAATGCTGCTGTCAAGCTTTCGAATGATATTGTACATCAGTTACAAATGTTTCTATTTAAAAAAAATATTTTCTTATTAACAAAGATTAAAAAGATCTTTGTGGATTTCTGTGGAATCCTGAATGGATCATTTTATCGTAGTCATACAGTAAGTATGTAAAATACAGGTATACGTTACAAGTTGTGTTTTTGATATGTTTTTATCAGTAAAGATCAAGACTGTTGGTATATAACTCTCCCCTCAAAACACATCTCCTATGTTTATTACAGACAGAGAATGAGAAACCACGTAGACAATCTTGTTCATTTTCCAGGCCATATCTTCAACTTCATTACGACACCTCACGAGTACGTCTGTTATAGTGGAGATGGATATTGTCATGTTTATTATGACATTTCTGATACGAACATATTCTCCTGTAGGTCTACACCAGATACGGAAAATGTTACACTTTCAACGGGAACAAGTCGACGTCCAGGAAGACCAAGCAAGGTGGAATGGGAAATGGCCTGGAGATTATGTTGGATATTCAACAGGACGAGTATCTCCCCATCTGGAAAGAGACAAGTAAGCCATAAATCTTACGTGATGTTGCGGGCTCCTGTGTCTGTTGTCATAAATCTCTGAATCTTGTTTGTGCGGGACCCTAGCGATACATTTTTGCAATGGCATCACCATCCTGAATAATGTTTTTGTAAAATGATTACTGGAAGGGATACATCTGTTGACAGCACTGTTAGTCATATACTACACACACACACACACACACACACACACACACACACACACACACACACACACACACACACACACACACACACACACACACACACATTGTCAGTGTCTCATTTTTCTCATGACTGAGATAGGCGTAGTGAAAATTAGCCCTCCCTTAGGATTGATGAATAAAAGGCTGAATGAATCCACTCTGTGTGTGTGTCTTTGTACTGCCTGCGCGTGCCTCTTTTATCCCGGAAGATGAGACGTCGTTAGAGGCAGGGATCCGCGTGCAGATCCACAGCCAGGATGAGCCTCCCTACATCCACCAGCTGGGCTTCGGAGTCTCCCCGGGATTCCAGACCTTTGTTTCATGTCAGGAACAAAGGGTAGGCCCCGGCACTGCTTTCTCCCAGATTACCACCCCCTCAGTACTTTTCCCACTTCTCCTCCCTGTGGCTCAGCCACGGCTCTAATCAATCACTCTGTGCTTAGCTGACCTACCTGCCCCAGCCCTGGGGGAACTGCCGCTCCACCAGCGACCAGATGATCCCGGGATACGACACCTACAGCATCAGTGCCTGCCGCCTGCGCTGCGAGACCAGGGAGGTGCTCCGGGAGTGCAACTGCAGGATGGTGCACATGCCCGGTAAGTAGTCTACTGTAAACCTCACTCCCTACATGGCACAGACATCCATCCGACATCTATTCCACGTGGGTTCAACCTGATTTCTTTGAAATGACGTGGAAACAACGTTGATTCAACCAGTGGGTCACTGATATTAGATACTTTTGTCCCTGTTTCAACCATTTCATGTTCACACACTGTGTCAATATGTACGTCTCGGCACGGCTGGAGTCCTATGTGGTATACCAATCTGCTTCGTTTCATTCCTTGATGAAAATCCCCTGTACAGACACACCTGACCTCTTTCCATTGAAAATATGGTGAAAGATTTCCTGTGCATTCCTGCTACCCTGATCATAATGACGACTCTGCTCCTCTGTGCCCCCGACTTTAATGTCCCCAAATCAATCTTCCCTAATGCAAATTGGAAAGGCGACTGTTCTCAAAACATTAACTCAAAGAACATTTTGTCGTCTGCGTTGCCACACATATTTCCCGCGATTAATTGTGCTCCTGATGAATTCCTATCGTTAGTGCCCCCTGCTCTGTGTTTGTCATGGTGAGAAGGGAAACCGTTGATTGGTTTTTAGACTTTCTAAATATGCCTTTGGGGTGGGGCCCCGGTGCTCCATTTCTCGATGCAATCAGAGGCGGACACCCTATCCCTGGAACTCATCTTCCCATGTCTGCGTTCGTAGATGAATGATAAGCTAGTGTTCTGTTCTCAATGAGTGTTTTCCATGTTGGCAGAGATACAGGCGGCAACCATTTTGTTTTTGATTGATCAAACTCATTTCATGTTTTGTACTGCAGGAACTGCCGATATCTGCACTCCCAGTAACATCAAGTGTGTTGACAAGGCGCTTGGTAAGAAACATTTGTATTTACTATTATAATAGAGTAAAACGACAGTGAAATCAGTAACTCAGAATGTTGACTCACTTTATAAGGAGATATTGAGTTTCAGTGTATGGGTGGAGATATCCTGGGTAAAGATTTCAAAATGAAATTGCCTCCATGTTGATATGTCAATTGTAGGAGAAGGAAATGCGCAAGCTGTGAGTGATAACGATGTAACCCAACTCCTTACTCGACTTCACGTTGGAGCTTTCACAGTACATTGATATTCCTTGACCAAACCAACTCCATACGGTGCGGCCGACTCCCCACTGTCTGGTTCGGGTTATCTCTGTGCAGAGGTGATTTGTCTCAAAGATACTATGACGGTCATAAAAGAAACGCTTTATTATGTGATGAGAGATATATTAGTACAATTAGGATTTTCAAGCCTAATAAGCCAGACATTTAATTATCTCCTTCACAAAAAAAATCCAGGCCCATTTAATGGGTGGGTGAGCTAAATGTAGATATATCTTACAAGAACTGTTCATATTTATATCGGTTACATTCTCCACTCAAATAATCCGAATAAATTCACCCATTGTGAAAGGTAATAACTTAAAACATTATTTATATATTTGTATTATATAGTTGATTTTTTTTTTGTGTGCCTCAGTCCAAGAATAGATTATGTGTTGCCCCTGCATACAAATAACCTCATTATAAGAGTTATAAAATTGGAATTACTGTTATCAGGTCATAGACACTGGCCATTTTGTCCAACTGAATTGAATTTTGTCTTGAAAAGAGGGATGATTGAGTAAGCCATGTATTGTGGTCTATGTTTATGTAGTATGTGAGTTTTTTTCTGATTGTGCATATATTTGCTTTTATCGCTGTGAATGAGAAATTGTTTATGCATGTACAGTGCATTCGGAAAGTATTCAGGCCCCTTGACTTTTTCCACATTTTGTTACATTACAGCCTTATTCTAAAATGGATTAAATTATTATTTTTTCTCATCAATCTACACATAATACCCCATAAGGACAAAGTAAACACAGGTTTTTTTTTTTTTTGTGCAAATTCTTTTAAACATAACTATTCAGACCTTTTGCTATGAGACTTGAAATTGAGCTCAGGTGTATCCTATTTCCATTGATCATCATCTGTGGTAAATTCAATTGATTGGACATGATTTGGAAAGGCACGAACCTGTCTATATAGGGTCCCACAGTTGACAGTAAATGTCAGAGCAAAAACCAAGACATGAGGTCAAAGGAATGGTCCGTAGAGCTCCGATACAGGACCTGGAGAAGGGTACCAAAAAAAAGAACACAATAGCCATTCTTACATTGAAAATGTTTGGAACCACCAAGACTCTTCCTAGAGCTGGCCGCCCGGCCAAACTAAGCAATCGGGGGAGAAGGGCTTGGTCAGGGAGGTGACCAAGAACCTGATGGTCACTCTGACAGAGCTCCAGAGTTCCTCTGTGGAGATGAGAGAACCATCCAGAAGGACAATCATCTCTGCAGCACTCCACCAATCAAGCCTTTTTGGTAGAGTGGTCAGACGGAAGCCACTCCTCAGTAAAAGGCGCATGACAGCCCGCTTGGAGATTGCCAAAAGGCACCTAAATGACTCTCAGACCATGAGAAACAAGATTCTCTGGTCTGATGAAACCAAGATTGAACTCTTTGACCTGAATGCCAAGCGTCACACATGGAGGAAACATGGCACCATCCCTACGGTGAAGCATGATGGTGGCCGCATCATGCTGTGGGGATGTTTTTTAGCGGCAGGGATCGAGGGAAAGATGAATGGAGCAAAGTACAGAGTTCCTTGATGAAAACCTGCTCCAGAGTGCTCAGGAACTCAGACTGTGGTGAAGGTTCACCTTCCAACAGGACAACAACCCCTAAGCACACAGCCAAGACAATGAAGGAGTGGCTTCAGGACAAGTCTCTGAATGTCCTTGAGTGGCCCAGCCAGAGCCCAGATTTCAACCAGATCGAAAATCTCTGGAGAGACCTGAAAACAGCTATGCAGCGACGCTCCCCATCCAACCTGACAGAACTTGAGAGGATCTGCAGAGAAGAATGGGAGAAACTCCCCAAATACAGGTGTGCCACGCAAGAAGACTTGAGGCTGTAATCACTGCCAAGAGTGCTTCAACAAAGTACTGAGTAAAGTGTCTGAATACATATGTATATATGATATGTCCATTTTTAATCAATATACGAAAATGTCTAAAAAACTGTTTTTGCTTCGACATTATGGGTATTGTGTGTAGATTGATGGGGGGGGGGACAATTTAATCCATTTTAGAATAAGGCTGTAATGTAACAAAATGTGGAAAAAGTCAATGCACTGTATGTGTTAGTGTGTGCACCCAATGAAATAGCCATGATTTCAGTAAGTATATTAAGCATGTAGTAACATTATCTCTGCCACACTGACCCTCAGCACGGGGGCCCCACAGGAATGTGTGTTTAGTCTCCTCCTGTACTCCCTGTTCACCCATGACTGCATGGCCAGGCACGACTCCAACACCATCAAGTGTTGACACAACGGGGGTAGGCCTGATCCCCGGCGACAATGAGTCAGTGACCTGGCAGTGTGGAAGTCAGTGACCAGGCGGTGTGGTGCCAGGAAAACAACCTCAACGTCAGTAAGAGCAAGGAGCTGATCGTGTACTGCAGGAAACGAAAGTACCGTGAAATGCCCATTCACATCGACAGGGCTGCAGTGGAGCGGGTCAAGCGCTTCAAGTTCCTCTGTGTCCAAATCACTAAGGACTTAAAATGGTCCACATACCACATACAAACAGTCGTGAAGAAGACGCGACAGCGCCTCTTTCACCTCAGTAGTTTGAAAAGATTTGGCAATGGCCATCAAATACTTGAAAAGTTCTACAGCTGCACCATTGAGAGAATCTTGACTGGCTGCATCGTTGCTTGGTATGGCAACGGCACCTTTCCCTCGATCGCATGGCGCTACAAGGGGTGGTGCGGACAGGCAGTACATCACTGGGGCTGACATCGAGGACCTCTATATCAGGCAGTGTTGAAAGGAAGTCCCGGGAAAATTGTTAAAGACTCCAGCCACCCCAACCATATACTGTTCTCTCTGCTTCCGCACGACAAGCAGTATCCGAACATCAAGTATGACACCAATAGGCTCGTGAACATCTTTCTATTCCCAAGCCATGAGACTGCTAAACAGCTAACAAAATGTCTACATGGACTATCTGCATGGACTCTTTTATTTTTTTGCACGGTCTCTCTATGCACATTCTACACACTCACACACATATATTCATACGGACTCTACATACGCACACCTTACCCCTATACATATCTAATCGTATCACTCCAGTATCCCTGCCCATTGTAAATAGGATATTAGCACTGACCCTGGAACTGACCCTGTATATAGATGAGTAACTTTTTTTTGTGTTCTTCTTTTTTTGGTCTACTTCATTTTTATTTTTTTATTTTATTTTTTATAGAACTACTGCATCGTTGGGAAAGAGAGAGCGTGAAAGGCATTTCACGGTACTAGTACAGTGCACGTGACAATAAAAACGTAGAAACTAGTAAACATTGAATTTTAAGAAAGGGAAATTCCACCAATTTTCATATTCATTATCTCCAGCACATAGGCACTGGAGATAATAAATATGGGGATTAAAAAAGTAACAGAATTCCCCTTTAACTTGCTAACTGAAATCCATCAACAGTGGTTATTAGGGAGGCAAAGATGGAACCCTAACACACCAGCATCCTATTTGATGGTGCCCATGCAGGAGAACAAGGGCCTCACTTTGTGCATGGCAGCTGTTCCATCGTCACTGGAGTCTATAGCTCATTTAGGATCACCTGGCTTTAGACTGGCCTACTGACCCAAGCTATGTCCTAGAGCCAGGCTAACAACACTGCTCTGTGTTCGAGGCTATCTTCCAGGCCCAGGCTATAACACTCTGCTCTGTGTTCCCAGCCCTTCTCCAGAAGAGCACTGGGGACACCTGTCCCTGTGAGACACCATGTAACCTGACCCGCTACGGCAAGGAGCTCTCCATGGTCAAGATCCCCAGCAAGGGCTCCGCTCGCTACCTGTCCAGGAAGTACGACAAGTCTGAGGAGTATATCAGGTAGATCTAACTTGACGACTTATATTACTATGACCTGGAAAAGATCAGCGCTGGAAAATGGAGACCCCTCAGGGGTTGGCTACACATCATGAGAAAATGTCACCCTATTCATATATAGTGCACTACTTTTTGACCAGAGACCTATGGACCCTGGTCAAAAGTAGGGTACTAGGTTGCGTTTTCAGATGCGGCCTGTGCTTTTCAAGTCCACTGCTCAATGCTGTTAAGATCTTAAAGGCCGCATAATCTGACAGTCATTAACTTGATTACTTTTAATTGCTTTTAAGGCATGAATGTGCCACCGTGACAATTTATGATGACCATAAAAAGGACATGGTACAGTATATGTGTTGACGTCTTATCCTGTTAATATTGCAGTGTTGTGTTTGAGTTTAAAAGGAAAGTGCAAGTTGTATTGTTTTCTTTGTAACACTTCACTATTGGTTATAACAAACGTATCATAAACATATGCAGTTATCTTTTATTAATGTTCACATTTTCCTCCGTCTCCTCTCCAGAGACAACTTTCTGGTGCTGGACATCTTCTTCGAGGCTCTTAACTATGAAACAATTGAACAAAAAAAAGCGTACGATGTCGCAGGTTTACTAGGTGAGTGTTTCTCTTTTCGGCCCTGACCCCTTTCTCTCTCGCCATTTTTTAAATTTAATTCAACGTTTTCAATAATTGGTGTTTCATGTCGTTTAAAGATGAGTCTTAATATAGAAACTGCCTGACAGTGGTTCTTTGTAATAAATTAGTAATAAATGGTAATAAATGGAATTTGGACTCAAGATAATGGGTTTGAACTATGAGTTTAATGAGTAATCATTGGCATCACCTGGAACCATACCAGGAGGAATCTTAATATGATGTCTTCCTTTTCAGGTGACATTGGAGGCCAGATGGGCTTGTTCATTGGAGCCAGTATTTTGACAATCTTAGAAATTTTGGATTATGTTTACGAGGTACATTGTCTCATATGTGTATGTGCATGAAGCTCACAAAAGGGGACACATTCGGGGTTGCAAAATTCTGTTAGTTTTCCTCCGAAATTCTGGTTGGCGGATTCCGGATTTCCTGCTTATACCCACCTGATTCCAACCGGGATTTCTGGAATACCTGTACATTTCGGGAAAGTTACTGGAATTTTACAACCACATTTCAGCTGTTCATAATCTGTAAACCCCAAGGACAACATTCTAAAATGGCAGCCTTAATCAGTGTCAGTGGGACTTTGACCTTTTCAACTGTTACGTGAGGACTACGATCACTGCTTATGTGTCAATTATGAGCGTGAATGATTTCACTCGTGTTATACGAGGCTAATGATATGGATAGCCCCCGCTCGCTGAGCACTGGCATATGTCAGATGTGCTGATGGAGTGGACTCCTGACTTTCTCTCTTCCCTCCCTTCATGCAGGTGATCAAGCACAGGCTGCAGCGTCTGCTGAGGCCACAGAAGGATGAGAAGAAACAACAGACGACCACGGTTGCAACTGTGGATCTGCAAGATATGAAAGCCAGTAAGGTGAGCGTGTTGCTTGGGGAGGGCAGGCATGTTGTATCAGGCATGTTGCGGGCCTACACATCCACAGTATGTGCATGAAGGGAGAATGAACCTCCTAAAAATGGGGATGTTCAGTTCACTCTAGCCGTGATGTACAACCATTTGGGCACAACGGTTGTCAATCTAAATATCACTACAAGCTATATCATTATAAATCTTTATACATTACTACAAGCTATATCACTATACATCTTTATATATCACTATACATCTTTATTTATCATTATATGCTCTATCCCTATAAATCTTTACATATCACTATACATCTTTATATATCACTATAAATCTTTATGTATCAATACATCTTTATATATAAGCTATAAGCTATCTCACTATAAATCTTTATGTATCAATGTAAATATTTATAAATCACTATAAATATGTATCACTACAAGCTATATCATTATAAATCTTTGTGTCACAACAAATCTTTATGTATCATCTTTATATATCACTATAAGCTATATCACTATACATCTTTGTATCACTACGAATCTTTATATATCACTATAAGCTATATCACTATACATCTTTATATATCACTATAAGCTATATCACTATACATCTGTATGTATCACTACGAATCTTTATATATCACTATAAGCTATATCACTATACATCTTTATATATCACTATAAGCTATATCACTATACATCTATATGTATCACTACGAATCTTTATATATCACTATAAGCTATATCACTATACATCTTTTTATATCACTACAAGTTATATCACTATACATCTGTATATATCACTACAAGTTATATCACTGCATGTCTTTCTCAAGGACATCAGGGTAGTCTCTTGTTAAAAATATTGTTTTATCCCACTGTACAGGATTACATCCCCCCAGAGGCAACTCCAATTCCCAGGTCCCTCTCTCATGAGGAACAAATTTACTTCTCGAGTTCATATAAAATCATCCAAAATCATCCATTTTCCCTAGATGTAAAAAAATCATCTACATGAAATATCTACCATTACATCAAAGGTATTATCATTTTGGTTTATTCAAAGGCATTGTAATTTTGGTTTATTGAGCCAACGTTAAACTGTACATCAGTTAGGGCCAGTTTCCAGGACACAGACTAAGCCTCCATTGAACATTCTTAGGGCTCTATTCAATCCTGAGCGCTGAAGATCTGCTTTGTAGCGCGATTGATCCTCTTAAGGATCCTCCCCTTTTTTCAATTTTTGCCTAAAATGACATACCCGAATCTACCTGCCTGTAGCTCAGGACCTGAAGCAAAGTTATGCATATTCTTGACACCATTTGGAAGGAAACACTGAAGTTTGTGGAAATGTGAAAATAATGTAGGAGAATATAACACATTAGATCTGGTAAAAAATAATAACAAAGAAAAAAACAATATTTATTTTGTATTTTTTTGTACCATCATTTTTTAAATGCAAGAGAAAGGCTATAATGTAATATTCCAGCCCAAGCACAATTTAGTTTTTGGCCACTTGTTAGCAGCAGTGTATGTGCAAAGCTTTAGACTGATCCAATGAAACATTGCATTTCTGTTCAAAATGTTGTATCTAGACTGCTCGAATGTACCTAATTGGAATATTAATAACTTTGAGTTTATAACTGTGCACTCTCCTCAAACAATATCATGGTATTATTTAACTGTAGTAGCTACTGTAAATGGAACAGTTCAGTGAGATTAACAAGAATTTAAGCTTTCTGCCAATATCAGATATGTCTATGTCCTGGGAAATGTTCTTGTTACTTACAACCTCATGCTAATCACATTAGCGCACATTAGCTCAACTGTCCCGTGGGTGGGACACTGATCAGTAGAGATGCTCAATGTACCTGCGGTCGCTGAGACTGCATTCACAGTAAGCGCCGCATATTTCGGCTCAATTGGAAATGACCTTAAAATGTATACATGGATCTTCCGCGATACTTCAGCGATACGAATTGAATAGAGCCCTTAGTCCAAGACTAATCTTCTTTATCTGTGTCTGGGAAACTGGCCCATTTTGTATATCTTATTGTGTTGTGGTCTTTGTGGCCACCAGGAGTCCAGTGATTTGACCATGACCAGAAGTCATCCTGAAGGAGCTTACGCCAATACGATTCTACCGAACCACCATCTCCCCCACCACCAAGGACAGCCACATGGAGTGTTTGAGGACTTTGCCTGCTAGAGCCGGCGGCCATCTTTCCATCCTGATGACAACAAAAGTTGTGTCCTCTCTGGGCTGGATCGTGGGACCTCAGTTCTATACCTTTCTTGCTGTCACCAGTGAAAAAGCTACAGCCAAAGTTGAACACCAAACCTGTGCTGCAAACAGACCACTTGTATGTAAGCACAGATTGGACCCTACATTTACTGTCCAGCTGGAGACGCCCACCTTCAATCTTCCTACAATTGACAGCTGGCCACTCTGCGATTTCTATACTGGTTATTTTGGTACATGGTCACCACATGGGAACAAGACAAGGACTGCATGTCATTTTGAGCCATCTTGATTCATTTCTACTCAACTCCAGTATCTTGATTTGTGTACCTTTCTTAATTTGTTATTATTCTCAATAAGTTCTCACTCAGCTCACTGTTTTTGAATCATTGTAAAATATGTCATTATTTGATGAGATATAATTTCCCCTTTATATTGTATACAAGATGAGTATAAGACAGGTGGTCATATTCAATCGAACCATTATACAGAGATATCAAACAAAATCAGAGGAATTACATTGATCTTTTGGCGTGTTAAAACCATACTATCCTCGCTTTGATGATAGGGCCCATACTGCGTACCAGCTATACACTATTTAGTATTTATTAGGATCCCCATTAGCTGCTGCCAAGGTAGCAGCTACTCTTCCTGTGGTCCAAGCAGGGTTAAAACAATTACATCACAACCAAACACAACAGCCGAAATCATAAATAAAACAACACATCATACAATATATTACATTATTGCTCTTTTATTACAAATGTACAATATAAAATCCACAATACCACATTACAAATGTGTGTGTGTGTGTGTGTGTGTGTAGAGTGAGTGTGTTAGATTGTGTGTACGTGTTTGGGTCTCTTCACAGTCCTCGTTGTGCCATGAGGTGTTGTTTTATCTGATTTTAGTGCTCGCTTGAGTTATTTGGTGTGGAAGAGAGTTCCATGTAGTTATGGCTCTATGTAGTACTGAGTTTCCCAGAGTCTGTTCTGGACTTCGGGACTGTGAAGAGACCCCTGGTGGCATTTCTTGTGGGGTATGTATGGGTGTCTGAGCTGTGTATTAGATGTTTGAACAGACAGTTCGGTGCTTTCAACAAGTCAATACCTCTCACAGAGGCAAGCAGTTTGGAGGTCAATCTCTCCTCTACTTTGAGCCAGGAGAGATTGACATGTCTGGTTTATGGGAAAGGTGTTTTAGAGAGTAGCATTATACATTTACATAGGTTCAACCTGAACACAAAGAGAAAGCACTGTTTTAAATGGATAATGATTAATTTAATTCAACACTAATACTAATTTTTGTAATTGATTTATATATTTTAGAGAAAATTATTTTAAAAACAATAATATATATATATATATATATATATATAGCTGTTATGATTGTAGTAATCACACTGACATATTTTTGTTTATTAGCAAAACCAGTCAGAAAGATGATTAGAATTGCCTTGCTCCAAGCAACAAAATGCACATAGATATGGTTAATATTACTGTCATTATTTTAATTTTATTTACTGACTTGGGCATGAGTGAAGTTCTTACAACAATTACGGTGTCCATATTGGGTCATCATTCAAAAAGGCAATGAATAGCAAGCAACAAGCTGTGCTGTGAATCCCCTTGACATGGATGAATCAGAATACACACAATTGAGCACATTCCACAGTCTGTAGTAGCTGAGCGCCTCTATTTAAAGAAAGGGCCAGAAGAGTCCTTTCCCATAAATCCCTGTTGGAAGCAAAGTTGCTTCCAAAATAATTGCTTTATGTCTCCTGCACAATCTCTTGGCTTAGATAGTGAATTTGTTACAGTAAAAGTTTATCCTGGACTAAAACTGCTGTCCACTCCCGTGTAGAACAGCCTCAGTGAAAGACCTATCACTTTGACTACTGTCTGAAAATCGACTGTAGGTATACGATTTTGTATTTTGCTGGGTTATTCATTTATACCACACATTACAGCACACGATCACATAAATAGATAAAGATGTTTGAATATAACTATTTGTTATTTTTTTATTTTGCTTGTGATCTTAGAAACGGCCGCAATGGACCTTTTTATCTCAATATCAAATCATTTGGATAACAATGAAGTACCTTCCTGTGATTGTTTTAAATTAAAATGGTCAAAAATGAAGAAAAAAGGTTCTTAGCAAAGAGACATTTCTCAATCAAGAATTTAGCTAGGACTGTCTGGGAGTGGAGAGGGGGAAACTAGCGGTTATTGGCAGAGAGGTTTGGAACTCTTTCTTATTAGTCTATGAAGTAGGTGATGTCACCAGGCAGGGCAAAACTCCATCCCACCAAAACAGGCTGACATTTCAGGCGGACTTTTCAAACAGCCATTATACTAAAAGGGCACCATCATCATTTTCACAATTTCACAGTATTATTCCAGCCTCCGTGTGGAAATATAAAACACAGTAAACTCTCATTTTTGACCCTACTTGGCCTTTAATATATGTAACCCTGCTGAGTGCTCTGAGCTGTGCTTTGTTTGACAAGTCCACAATGAAATTACCCATTCATCAGCGTAAATAAAATCTACTCTTGCCCCATGTCAAGTAATCACGGGGGCCAAATATAGCTTTTAAATATTCATAATCATGTGTCACTATGACATTTTCAAAAGTTCCCAATCATGGACCCTGATGGCACCCTATACCAAGTTTCTCCTCTGTCATCAACAACACTGAAGGACAGGTCGCACACTGAGGAGATGCTGTACTAAGGTGAATGTGGGGTCAAATGATCAATGTAAAGCTTGACTTCGCTTGTTGCAGTCACGTATAGGCGGTCATGCATGTATAGATACAGGAAAGCCTCAGAGTCGGTCTGTGATTTGCTGTGTGTACAGCATACATGTTTGGCTCGTCTGAGAATGTGTCCATAGAATTCTGAAATAATTTGGTATGTAATATCACAAATAGTAGTTGCAAATGACATCTGTGCATATTACAGTGGAACTAAATGGTGGCTGTGTAGCTGGAGTTGACCTTACTTGATTTCCCCAATTGACGACATTTTGTACATTACCATTACTAAATTTGCCACTCTGCTCGTTCGTTCACTGAATTTCGCTCTTCTCGGCTTGTTCAGGTTCGCAATACTGTTGACATATTGTATATTCACACAATCAAAATCAATTCTCTGTAATAACAAATTTGTGTATTGCGAAATTTCTCATTTTGGTCTGAATGTTCCACATGACAGCAATAGGGGTTTCATTGAGTGAAATGGCATTGCGGCATGCACCGTTACACTGTCGACAGCTCAAGATGAAGAACGGATCAGAGCAATTCTATCAAACAGTATGACACCAATGGAAATTCACTCAGATTTACAGGAGAATGCTGAAGACGTTTTGTTCAGAAGTCTGCTATTGTAACTGTTTATTCTGTTAGAACACATTTTATAAATGTTATGGTTAAGTACAAATATTAAAGTTTAGATTGGTACATTAAAATGCCTCATATGATCTATTGTAAATGCACTTTTTCTTTGCCTTCGTCACTTTGTTCTTGAGCTTTAAGGAGCTTTAGCCGTCAGGTATTTGTATTAATAATCACTGCGACTGTTGTCAAAATCATTTCAGAGAGAAAGGAGAAGACAACTTACGTTGCTCATACATTTACAACAGGTTGAGTGTGACTCAACCGTTTCTCTGCAAAGCATCAACGTGAAACAAACAAGAGCGTTTTCGATAACAAGTTGGTGTAACTAATGTGAAAGTTGAACAGCTCACCTAAAAAGGGGGCATCCCAAATGGCCAACCTATTCCCCGTGTATTGCACTACCCATAAGGCTCTGGTCAAAAGTAATGAACTATATAGGTAATAGGTTGCCATTTGGGACACAACCCTCAAGTCTGAATTCTTCAGATGAACCCTTCCTTGTGGGAGGAGAAAGTCCAAAATGGAGTGCAACAATAATGACATACAATTTGATCCCAGCTGCCATATAGTTAGGTGGTTCCACAGCATGCCTGGGGGTGGTATGCATTGGGCCCTTGAAATACACCCACTATAAATATAATTTAGCGTTTCACATTTTTCCCAAACAAATTTTAAAATAACATTTGATACAAGACAATGTAAAAATAAGATTGAGAATATACCAAATATAATACAGTGTACTGCCTTTGAAAGTGTGGTTTTAAACATTTAAAAACAGAAGAAATTGGGTCGTAGCACACACTTTTCGCAATATTGACACAAGCCAACGTTTGGCCGTGGCTGAATGATTATGTGCTCTTTTGCTGACACCTAAAGGACAACTTTGGCTTTGTTGGCTCCACTGCCTCAATCTGATGTTCCGCTCACTATTTATCCACGCTAGGTCATCACCAAACTACACATTAAAAAAAAGAAGGAAATAAGACAAAATGCTCATACTGAAATAGTTTATTTCAAAATGACAATAATTCACAGTTCATTGTAGATTTCAGTATACCATTGAGTGTTTTATCTACATAATGACTCATTTGGATTAATATGCCATGCTAAATCTTTGTAACAAAAGACTCACCAATGAGTATTTTGGTTTTCTGTTGGTAGGGAAGAACTGTTCTGTATTTGTGTAACAAATGTCCTAAGATGGGAGGGGGGGGGGCAAAACATCACAGTTTGTACTGTACATAGGACCCTTTGATATATATCTTGATAGCATTGGGCCAGCTGCTTTAAAAAGGGAGGATATGGATTTAATTTCTAACCTGCCACAGTTTCTCAAGTCAATGAGTAATGGCTTTGGTTAACACTACCATTAGAAACATACTACAGTGCACTGGACACTTCAAATTACTGGTAAATAAAAAGGATTGATCCAACTCTGAATCCAATACTTGGAATTACAGTGGTAGTAAAAAGAAAATACATTGTGTAAAATACAAAATAGGAAACGTCTATCACGCACACTATTACCATGTGTAAACAAAGCTAATAACAGAACAAATTATATCACACACGCAGAGATACAAAGCAAACAAATTGAGATCTCTATTTGAGCTTCAGCCTTCTGAATTTGCATAATGTAACCTCAAGTCTCTGGTGAAGTAGACACGCATTAAGAATTGTGGATGCAATTACAAAACCACTTGGGGAAGAAAAAAAAGAAAGACTTAAGGGAATTACGTTATTTATTTTAAGTAGGTTTTCATGTCATGATAGACTGTGTCCATTTTGTTTGTCAGTATAATACAATATAAATCTAAATGTGGTGTATTAACACACAAAACAGTAATGCAAGTTAAGTCAATGTAGTTCATGTCACATTCAGTGTTGTTACACAGGATATTTCCTTGGTATAAGTTTTAAATAAATATAATTTAGAGCATGTATTCAACTTGCAACACGTCACAAAAATGTAATCCTTGTTCTTGATTGGACAGTCAATTTTTTTGTTGTAATCTATACAGTATTGCACATATTTGACTTAAACTCACATTTCAAACTCAGGTTTCTAGTACCTGCTGCATCCACTCAAAAGGCCTCTGGTTGCACAATACTGAGCGGGAATTGGGGTGTGCTTGATAGCAAACCATTAGATATTGAGGGCTACAATGTGATACCATTTAAATACATATAATAATAATAATAATAATAATAATAATAATAATAATAATAATAATAATACTTATCAACATGATTTTTTTTTTTTTTTAACTTCCATAAATGTTGCAGGGAAATATCAAATGTAATTTCAAACTACCTACACTACCGGTCAACATTTTTAGAACATCTAATCATTCAAGGGTTTTTCTTAATTTTTACTATTTTCTACATTGTAGAATAGTGAAGACATCACAACTATGAAATAACACATATGGAATCACTTAGTAACCCCCCCAAAAAAGTGTTAAAAAATATGAGATTCTTCAAAGTAGCCAACCGTTGCCTTGATGACAGCTTTGCACTCTTGGCATTCTCTCAACCAGCTTCACCTGGAATGATTTTAACAGTCTTGAAGGAGTTCCCACATATGCTGAGCATTTGTTGGCTGCTTTTCCTTCACTCTGCAGTGCAACTCATCCCAATTTGTTTGAGGTTGGGGGATTGTGGAAGCCAGGTCACCTGATGCAGCACTCCATCACTCTCCTTCTTGGTCAAATAACCCTTACACAGCCTGGAGGTTTGTTGGGTCATTGTCCTGTTGAAAAACGAAATTATAGTCCCACGAAGCGCAAACCAGATGGGATGGTGTATCACTGCAGAATGCTGTGGGAGCCATGCTGGTTAAGTGTACCTTGAATTCTAAATATATCAGAGTGTCACCTGAAAACTACTCTCACACCATAACACCTCATCCATCATGCTTTATGGTGGGAAATACACATGCTGAGATCATTCGTTCACCCACACCATGTCTCACAAAGACAAGGCGGTTGGAACTAGAATTCTCCAGTTTGGACTCCAGAACAAAGGACCAATTTCCACCGGTCTAATGTCCATTGCTTGTGTTTCTTGGCCCAAGCAAGTCTCTTCTTATTGGTGTTCAATTCGACCATGAAAGGCCTGATTCACAGCTGATGTTGAGATTAGATGTGTCTGTTACTTGAACTCAGAAGCATTTATTTGGGCTGCAATTTCTGAGGCTAGTAACTAATGAACTTATCCTCTACAGCAGAGCCAACTCTGGGTCTTACATTCCTTTGCCAGTCCTCGTGAGCCAGTTTCATCATAGTGCTTGATGGTTATTGCAACTGGACTTGAAGAAACTTTCAAAGTTCTTGACATTTTCCAGATCACTTTCAGACACGAAGGTCAGTCAATGATGGACTGTTTATTTATCTTTGCTTATTTGAGCTGTTCTTGCCATAACATGGAATGCTCTTTTACCAAATAGGGCCACCTTCTGTATACCCCCCCCCCCCCCCCCCCCCCAACACAACTGATTGGCTCAAATACATTAAGGAAAGAAATTCCACAAATTAACAAAGGCACACCTGTTAATTGAAATGCATTCCAGGTGACTACCTTGTGAAGCTGGTTGAGAGTCAAGAGTGTGCAAAACTGTCAAGGCAAAGGGTGGGTATTTGAAGAATCTCAAATATATTTTGATTTGTTTAACATGATTCCATGTGTGTTACGTCATAGTTGATGTGTTCACTATTATTCTACAATGTATAAAATAGTACAAATGAGTAAGTGTTCTAAAAACTGACTGGTAGTGTATATTCTGATGCAATAGAAATGTAATGTAACAATGTTGACTGCCAACTTCTACAGTACATACCACAATTTAATTAATTTGACCTTTATTTAACTAGGCAAGTCAGGTAAGAACAAATTCTTATTTTTAATAACTGCAGTCTTTTTCAACTGATACCTACTTTAAAATATTGAGATTACATGTGTGTAACACACCGAAACCAACAACTACTGTGAACTAGTCCAGTCAGAGCTAGCCCAAGTTCAAACACTGCTCTATCGGTGCACAAAAAAAATACATCACTTTCTCTATGGAAGAGCGGGCATGGGGTGCCATCTGAAATTGTGTTTTTATTTTATTTAAGTAGGCAAGTTAGTTAAGAACAAATAATTAATTACAAATTATTAATTACAAAGAGGGCCTAGGCACAGTAGGTTAACTGCCTTGTTCAGGGGCAGAACGCCAGATTTTGACCTTGCCAGCTCGGGGATTCGATCAAGCAACCTTTTGGTTACTGGCCCAACGCTCTAACCACTAGGCTACCTGCCACTCCGTCTGACTTTTCTGCCGCTCTTTCGGCGCGGAACGGGTGAAGAGCGTATCCGTTTCATGGAGCGCAAGAGCAATTATTCCCCTGTCGGGAGAAATTGGCACGCAGGTTGTTGGTCACGTTAGAACAGACCCAGGGTCTGTTTCTGTGGCGGCCGAAACGCTAAGGCTCATGGTTAGTCGTTTTTGGTGATCTTTGAAACCCGACGGCAAAAACACAACTTCTCAACACGGACAATTCTTCTTAATCTTACGCCACTTCGATTACTTTTTCGTAGCAGGTTATGAGAATTTACACAGCAGGGTGGGAGATTTAAGGTAGCAAGTAAGGAGCCTGAGGAAAAGGGTTAGCGAACATGCTCTCCTAACCTGGTACGAAAATCACTTTAGAGTGTGTCCCTTCTCGACACAGAGGTTGAAACATTCATAACCGATGGGCACTACAACGTACAGATGTATTTGCAATCTCGGGGGGGAAAATATAACATACGTTGCACAGTAATATAGCTAACATCATGGTTTATATTAAGTTTGAGGAGACTGGGAGACAGGAAATCTGAAGACACCCTGCGTTAACCGAGTAGGGATGAGTAAATTAGCACGCAACGGACGTAAAAGCTCTATATTTAACCAGAGATCACTTTTTTTTCTCCAAATAGACCACTGTAAAACTAAGGCAAGTGACATTTTGTCTTTAGACAACGTTCAAATTTGCCTCGACTCTTGTGTTCCATATGAACATGTGCATTTGCTGTGTACAACAAAAAAAGAAACCAAGCATCACACATTTCTTCTCCAAATTCCCTTTCCCCTACATGTCTCGTATGTGGAGGGATCCGATCCCGCCACACGAGCTCCCGTTGGGCCTACAGAAACAAATGCCTATAAAACACTTATCTAACGGATTGGATACACAAGCTACATTCCATGCCAAATGAACACAGTTACAAATTCAAAATGGACTGGTTGATTGAAGTTGATAAATGTGTTCCAGGAACGAGATGCAGTTTTGGAATAGTTGTGCCCTGACTATTTCCGCTTAAGTTACTTTGCGAACTGTTAGTGCCATTTAGAATTTGTTAGCCTAGGCTATAACCCCCCTAAACATACATGTTCCACACTTAACATCTGCAAAACATTAGTTTGATGACGACAAAGAGCGTATTTTCATCTGAATAAACAAGTATATGCCTACTCGACAAACAGATGTGGCCATAATGCATCACCATGCAGTGTTCAATGTGAGTGTTCATCCATTATTAAGAAACGTGTCAAATGATCACTGGTGATAACTGTTCGACATGCAATGCGCATCACTTTGCACTGGCAACTTTTTTTTCCAGTTGGAAAAATATTCTGTTCCATTTTATTCTGTTATATTACATCGTTTTTAAAATGTATTTTAAACTATGAAATATGTGTTTTGACTGTGATAAGGGCTCGGGAAATAAGAGCGTATTGTCTGCTAAATTAACAAAAGGCTAAGCCATTGAACAGCCACAGGGTTCTACAAGCAAGCGCAAATGCGAAGGTTACTGCCTTTTTGAAGATTGTGTTCCATGATATGATATAACCAGTTGATATTACGGCTTCAATAAATTAATTTTAAAATGGCACTTGCATTTTTGTTTTAATATATAGGGCAATTAGGATTTGGGTTATTTGAGTACTCGAAGAAAAAGGGGTCTACGAACATTCAACAATTGTAAAATGCCCATCCCTATAATATACACATTAAACCGATCATATTCACCGTTTCAAACATTATCTTCCGCGCTGCATAGGTGTGGGAATCGTCTGTTATTGTCCTTTTTGTCCAATGCACTTCTTTAAAACAAGAGGTGTTGTGCCTGAATTCGACCCAAAGCCTACAAGGAAGTCTGTAGTGTTGAAAGCGGTTGTAGTATGAAACCAATCAGTATGTCAAGCAAAACCTTTCAACCTCTTAATTTCTATTCCATTCGATTAACCAAAAGTTCAGCGTCTGAACTGTGCGTTAGCCTCTCAACAAGGACTCTCACAAAATATCGTCAGACAAACGTATCTGACCAGGGGTGTATTCAGAGTTAAAACATTCAGAACGTTGCATATATAAATGTAATGGATAAAGATGACATAATTCCCTATTCTAAATAAGAGACAATCATATGAAGAGGCTCTACATCTACAGGCTTGTTTGTGATGTCACCTATGGAGACCTACAGTACCAACACATACCATCCAATCCTCTCAACCCAACATTAATCTCATTCTGCATCTGATGACGTCAGTGCCGTAAAGCTTCCTTCCCGTTAACATGCGAGTAGAGTGAATCTATATTGCAGATGCCAGCTCATTAATTCAAATGTGAGAAGTGTAATGTGAAAGGAAGGGACTCAAATATTGATTAAATGTATTAAATGTAAAAAAATCTCTACTTATTTTGCTTGATATGATAACGGACATGAAAATACAAGAGGACTGACGGACGTTTAAAATGTTTTTAAAAAAGGCACACAGATGTGCTTTAGTAGTGATTACTAAACTGCAAATGACCAAGCATCAAAAGCTGTGCAGGTTTAAAGCCATACCCTCAAGAGCCACAAAGGTATGTAGAACTTTTGTAACATGTCAAAATAATGAGATGAACAGCATGACCACCAAATCCGAATGTTTAAACCACTTTTCGTTCCACCATCGTTTTCTGTATGGACAGCACATTTTTATTGTAAACATTTAGTAAAAAAAAAAAAAGGTTTCCGCTTAGGAATGTACTGCATTAGTTTTAAAACAAACACACACGCATACACACATCACACTCACGCATACACACAATCACACACATACTAGGTCAAGTTTCTAAGGGGGCTGGTGATCAAGTGCTATTTCCTTGCTCGTGTTCAAATAACAGCATGGCGAGCTGGGAACGTGATCCCAGGCCATCCAGGTTGCTCTGGACACACCTGTGGTAGATGTCCTCACTGAGCTGCGGGTTACAGGCCTGGTAGTGGTACTTCTGGTGCAGAGCCGGCTCCACAGCCCTGAACACATGCAGGGTGGAGTACCTGACAAACATGTCGTAGATATCCAAGGTCTCCATGATCTCCTCATTCTCCTGCACGTCGGAGGCCATGCGCGTGCGCGTCACCATGTAGTCGGAGTTGTAGAAGCACGCCTCCTCGAAAGAACTGCGGTCAAAGTGTCCGGCGTCCTTGACCAGGTCTACTGTGGGTGGGGGCTCCTGGTTGTGGAAGGCAATGTCTGGGTTGTAGTCCTGGAAGTGGATCGGGAAGAATACCTGCCAGTTGTTGATGGAGTTCATGCGGCAACGGTTGAGGAACTCGGAGTTGACGTTGGTGTTGACGTTGGTGATGAAGAACAGCGTGTCTACTGGGTGCTTCTTGGAAATTATGTCCATGAACTTGATTTGAGAAGGGGTTTCTGTCTTGACACTTATCCACAGGATCTTCACTGCCGGATACTTGCGTTCGTATGCATTGATCTGCGCTTTAACACTGGTGAATATGTCATTCTGGTTGACCTGCTGGGCCTCGAATGGGTCGTAGATAAACAGTAAAGTCAAGATGGCGTTGTCACTGGTCTCAAACAAATTTGTGGCAAACACTTCTAGAAAATGGTTGACGGCACCCCGTTCCTGAAAAGTCAACGGCAAGATGACGTGAACCCTGGTGGCCTCTGTGACGTAAGGCATGGGGATGATCTCAATGCGACTCAGGGGACGCACCAGGTGGACCCTCTTGGTGATGGAGCGACTGCGGCCCTTCTGGTTGACCACCTCCAGCTGCAGGTCCAGGGTGTACTCCATGCCCCGAGTGGGGTCGAAGCGGCGGTAGCCGTTGATCAGCTGCTGCTTCTTCAGGTGGAGGACAGGCTTGTACTTCTTGTTCAGCTCCCCCATGGCTCTCTCGATGACGTCGGCCACGTCCAACCGATCAATGCCACGCAGTTCACACTTGGGGGAGCCGTCAATGCATGAATAGACCTGCTCCTCTGTGAAGTAGTCCCATCGGATGACCTCAAAACGGGACTTCGGCTCAAACGTAGGATTGATCCCAACGGGCCACTGGGCGCTCCGGTTGCCATCAAAAGCCACTTTGCTCACATTCTTTATCTCTGCCTGTGGACACATGAGATGTACAGATATACAAATAAAAACCTCTAAAGTCAAACTGACAATGATACTGTACTGCTACAATTGAAGAGATTCTCCAGTACTTTCGTATGTTTCAGCCAGTAGTTCTGAAAGTAGTGCTCACGAGCCAAAAGTGGTCTCAGAAAATTGCATACTACGTCACATGCAGATATTTGCACAACATCCTCTCTCTCTCTGCTGTGTGTACATCTTGTTAGCTGTCACTCAAATGGCGAGGGGCTGAATCTCATTGGCATGAACTCAAATTGCTAGGGAGCTGGCCCACGTGGGGAACATTTTTGGGAAAATGGCACCGCAAGGCTTCCAGAAAACTTTCAAAACTAGGGAATTATGCATGAATGAACTACACAACTCATCTAGCCCAAAGCAGGAGGTTTAAAAAATACTAGTTGGCAAAGTTCCCAAGCATATCTTTAAATGCCCCTTATGTCCAACCAAGAGAACAGTCATTCACAAAACAAATATTCAACTGAAATAAGCCTTCAGCGCTCAATGTTAAATGAAAACAGACAGGGGAGACTGACTGCATCGGTGTTCACTGGACAAAGGATGCTTTGTGGCGTTCAGGATTAGATCGTTTACCTGCAACTTCTCGATCTCATCGTATGTCCTCCGAAGTTCGATTTCAGTGAAGTGTTTGTGTAGTCTGTACATCTGCTCAGGGTCAGATACCGGGTGGACAGTAAAGGCATTATTAAACTGCACATTCTTCACCTTACTCGGATCAGAGTTCTTGCCCATCTCGTAATGGTAGTACTGCAGCCCCTGAAAACAAAACAAAAATGTACATACAGTGCCAGCAAAGGTTTGGACACACCGACACATTCCAGGGTTTTTATTTTTTACTATTTTCTACATTGTAGAATAAAGAAGACATCACAACTATGAAATAACACATATGGGGGTTATCTTCTGCATACCAACCCTCGTCACAACAACGGATTGGTTCAAACGCATTAAGGAAAGAAATTCCACAACTTAAAGGCACACCTGTTAATTGAAATGCATTCCAGGTGACTACCTCGGGTTGAGAGAATGCCAAGAGCGTGCAAAGCTGTCATTAAGGCAAGGCAAATAATTTAAGACTTTTTGGGGTTACTACACGATTCCATGTGTTATTTCATAGCTGATGTCTTCACTATTATTCTACAATGTAGAATATAGTAAAAATAAAGAAACTCTGGAATGAGTAGGTGTGTCCAAACGTTTGAATGGTACTGTACATTTAGCAAAGTGGTAACATGGGAAATTGGGTGAAAACAAACAGAAGACTGAGTTAAGTCTTTGGGTTCCATTTAATCAAATCTAAGGCAAATGGTAAATGTTAGCACTGTCAATAGTGCTATATTCTTGGTATTTTCACAGCTGGAATTATGGCTGTAGTGGCGGGAAAGGCCTGGGTTTTGATGAATAAATAAGTTGTAGGTGGAGGCTTGACCCCTCACTGGCCAATCAGAACCTGCTCCATGGCTAAATAGGTGGTTGCTTCAAGTTGTGCATTTACGGTCTTTTATGTATTGCGTTGTCATCAACACTGATTTGAATGTTAGTTTGTTATAGCCTACTTTGTTAAATAGCCTACAAAAACTAAATATATGTAGGCCTGTCCCATATTTGCTAAATATGTTGAACATGTTCGCAAGGCACATTGTTCTAAGAAGTAATTGCACGGCTTCAATATGGAAATGTATTGTTGAACATAGCATTTTTCATTGATATATTGGCTAGGCCAACTGTAAAATAGCATTACGTCTGCCATGTCTCAATGATGGACATGCCAAATAGTCAATAAGCAAGATTAAAGACACTACCGATACGGCTTAAAAAGCGAGTGAACGATTATAAAATCAAAAACAACTTGTTTTAAATAGGCCGTCTAAATATAGTTACAGCCACAATAACGGCTCCCTGCGAGGACAAAATAAATGAGGCAATGTAGACGACAGAGGGTTTTACGCACTTACAAAACTTTTCATAGGAGATCCAAATTCAATATAAAGAGGGGGTAATGTCCCCTCATCATTATAGGCTACACATCCACTCTACAGATAGGAGCGGTCTGCTATTTCTGGAGAAGTGCGAATGCTAAATTGCATCGCATGCGAGCCATGGACGTTCTCACCATGAAGCCAAGGACGTTGAATCATCCTAATAAAAAGTTTGGTTTTTAATTAAAAATATATAAATAAATACGAGGGCCACCGACCGACATATGTACATAGGAGGTTTAACATGTCCAAAATAATAATGGGAGCTGGCTGAAATAACTTATCCACTCACTGTTTTAATGCTTCCAAATTTGATCTTTAAGTAAAGCTGTGGGTGATTAAGGTTTATTTCAAAGCAGTCTCGCTAGTCAAACCCTTTATTGATATTCTGCTACCAAAAACAAACTGCCTTCTGAGGGGGAGGGGAGGCTATGCTCGTTTTTTTTAAATCAACTTAAAAATGTAAAATGTTTTAGGTTTCTAAATGCCAGGGTTACCAGCGCAAAATGCAAATTTCCCCTCTTGTCACAGGAGCGTATGGGCACGGTGCGTCACGGCTGAATAGGTTTGTGCTCCCGCCCTCAAATTCCATGTCATTACCATCCATGTTACCGCGAAGACCGGCTTTTTCGTTGGTCTTAAAATCTCCCCCTTTGTGCTCCATGAAATTTTCATTTTTGAAGACACAAGTCAAATATTGCTACCCCTCCCACCTCAGTGCAAGAGAGCCGATGTTAGACAGATAAATTGCCGAACCTCACGCATGCCGAAATGACCAACTAACGTGCGTTTGACACTTGCGGCCTCAGTGAAAGCTGGAAATAGAGCCCTGTGTAATTATTTACTAGTGACGGTTGAAAGCTGATAGAATTGTTTACTTGGAAATGGATTTGGAAGCTTTCCTATCTATTTGGATGGAGTAAATGAATGTAGGGGAGATATGGGGTGCTTTCAAAGAGAAGGTATGAAGAAAAAAATAAAAGAGAATGTGTCAGACAGTGAATCAGTTTTAGTCCACCTAAGGCAATTTAGTCATCTTTCCTCACTAAAACAGCATTTCAGAGTGATAGACATTTAGCCCTGATGATGCCCCACTATCAAACATTGGTCCTCTGACATGTTTTAGAAAAACTTTTCTTAGCGGCTGTTTCACTAGCAGTTTCCAAACCCATTGACCCTTACAGCCCGTATCGGTCATAGCAAAAGGGAGAGTAAAGGCTTCTTTTTGAGCAACAACTTTCTGTACTAAGAGTTCCGACAACCATTGTATTACAGATCCTAACAACATGTAAGAGTAAAGCACTTTAGATTGTATTTTTTTTCTTCTTCAATTAATGAAATAAAAATACACATAGCCCACCGGTTCAAATGCTCTGCAGACCCTCCAGCGGGTGGTGAAGACGGCCCAGTACATCACTGGGACGATACTTCCACCCATCCAGGACATCTACTCAAAACAACTCCTAAGGAAGGGACTCCACACAGACCTATTGGAACATGAGGTCTGATAGTTTCAATCTACAAGCCTTTACACTGCTGAACACTTGAACTGGACTGACCACCTGCTCTATTGTACTAAAAATAGTTCCTTCCTGTATTATACTTGTGCTAAAATGTTTTCTATTCTTCTGCCATTTTACTTTGTTGTATTCTTTTACTATTTCTTATTGATGTTGCATTGTCGAGAAGGAACCTGCAAGTAAACGTTTGGACGATGTATACCTTGCCTATCCCGTACTTATAGCTAATAAAACTTGAAACAACTTCTGTCCAAACAATTCATGGTTTAACAAACTTTTAGAAATGGCTTCATAGGAAAAACACTACTGGAATGTATGGTGTCACAGCCTAAGAGGAATCAGTGTACGAACACCCACATTACCATAAGTAATAGGACCACTTAAGAGGCACTATGCAGAAATCGCTCCGCCATTTCTAGGTTGCTAAAAGTCTACTGTATGTTCGCCTAATTTCAGTGTGACAAAACAAGCAAGTATAGTGTACAGTAGATAATCATTGTACCATCTAAACCGCTGGTGAAATATTTCCCATGAACAAATTACTATTATTTTTTCCCCCACTAATTTACAAAACAAAGTAAAAGCAAAACCTTAAGCACATAGAACAGATCCACCGCCTTAGACTAGCTTTCGATGAGCATGACAGATCTATAACTCACATTTCTATGCGAATTTGGTCAGGTTGCCCAAAAAGGTACATATTCCAGCTTTAATCTAAAGAGACAATTCGGAAGAAAGCATTTATCCAATCTGATCAAGCTATTAAAATAACAAATAATGAAATCGCATGAACAGAGGTCACCAACCGTCGGACTGAAATTAATTGCTAAGGTCTAAAGAATCAATGTCACTTCGACACAACTGATAACTGTTACAAATACAGTTGTGGAATGGGAGTTGTACTTCCACGTAACACTCTCCCATGTTTTTTCATCTGACTTTTCCCCTACTTCTCCTTTCTCCCTCCTGGAGTTGTGCTGGCCCTAAGGCAAGATGACCACGCAGCAGTGAAACAGGCCCTCCGTTTCTGTTCCAATACACACTCTTAAACAAGATGGTTTCCTGCTCAAATGCGACCATAGGAGAAGAAAAAAATGGAAGCCCAATTAAAAGAGGGTATAGAACGTAACACGCCACAGAAAAAAGTTTAGGCAAACTCAAACTGTCTTGCATTAACTACTCATTATGTAAAAAATATAAAAAAACGTCGAAATAGTATTGCGGTAGAATGGTGTATAACTGGTGATATTGCTGGAACAAATGCAGGTGGCCACACTATGGGCCAAAACGGGTAACATATACAAACAGATTAAATCAATGTAGTTATCGAAGGTGCAGTCTTT
Source organism: Oncorhynchus kisutch (assembly GCF_002021735.2). NCBI lineage: Eukaryota > Metazoa > Chordata > Actinopteri > Salmoniformes > Salmonidae > Oncorhynchus > Oncorhynchus kisutch. The sequence continues at coordinate 40,097,205 of NC_034175.2, forward strand.
AAACTGTCACTTGGACAAGCAGTGTGACTGTGACAGGGCTCCACTGGGTCCCTGACTGTCAGTGCAGAACAGGAGAAGCAAAGCTCCCCGTCACAGCAGAGGGAACAAGCACCCTCAGGGGCCCCAGTGTGAAGACGGGCAAATCTGTCTCTACAGAGAATGCAGTGCTAAAACACCGATGGTGTTACAACTATGTTTTAGCACTAATAAATGGTGCAACATGCTTTATTCTATAGATGTCACTAGTATACACTTTAAGGAGACTACTTTTTAACTACACATGTAGTTTGGAAATAAAATATTCTAACGTGAGGCTGGTGGATCTTGAAAGATGTTTTGATGTGTTAGTATATGGCCTTCAATTTTATTTATTTTTTACAATATGGTGTGCGTGTGTCTCAAGCGATTACGGAGCAGGAACCAGCCGACTACACTGACAGATAATGAGTCAAGTTTATGAGGCGTCATGAAGTCAGGCTCCCATTTCATCTTTTTGGGGGAGATGCCAGTGAAAGGCAATTGACTTGTAGTTTCTATTCAAGAGCAGACCTGGGTTCAATTCTTGAGCGTCCACTTTTGTGACTATACATTGGTTCTATTGTACTGGACGAACTAAAATCAAGCGCAGCGCAAATATTTGACATTATTCAACACGGGTCTGCTTTGTTGACACAAGAAACGTTCACTTACTGAGAAACACTTGGGGATGCTTTTTTGGGCACAGATTAAGCCTAGTCGGGGCCTTAAAAAAAACTGAATAGAGAATCTCCTTACTGAATAGAGGATCTCCTTTAAACATGCTTCTTATTCTAGGACTAGGCCTAATCTATTTCCGGAAAACAGTCTCTTGGTCAAAGGGATCATAAACCCATGGAACAGAACTCTCTTCGTGGAACTCGTCTGTACAAGACAGTAGCAATACGTAGCCTACCTCATGCTCAGCCACACAGTTGGTGTTGGCATAATCAATGATGCATCTGCCCAGCCACTCGTCAGGCCTGGCGCTCAGGATGTCATTCCTACAGTTCTCCAGGAAGGGTTTGAGCCGGAGCAGCAGGGTACGGGACAGGAGGTATCCGAACCCACCGTAGCAGTACCTCCCCTCCATCTCCCCACCTATAAACTCCTCAGGGCTGCCCATGTAAAGCTCCCGGTCTATGCTCAGGTGATCCACCAGCTGTTGGATCCGGTCTGCCTCGGTGTAGGTGTCGTCCTGGGCCAGGTAGAACCAGTCATACTCATGGATGTAGTGCTCCAAGATGTACTTGATGGTCTGGAAAATGTTCCATATGAGCCTCTCGTCCCCATGGGTGACCACGAACATGCCGTGGGGCACTTTGCGGTTGCGCATGCCGGTGAAGAAGACCACAGTGTCCAGGTGGTGGCTGATGGTGCGGTTCACGGCCACTCCCAATGTGTTGATGGTGCTTTTGGACGTCATGATCCCTACGAAGAGGCGCTGCCGGATCCCCAGCTCTGTACTGATGTACTTAGCCCTGGAAAACATACACACTCATTAAAATATATTTTTTTAAAGACGCAATCCTTAAATTGAAAACATTGTCATCCCCAAAACACAGTTTCAGTAAAAAGCTGAGGGATGAGGCTGGAGAAATGGGACCTAGGCTATGGATGCAAAGACCGATCATCCGTGATATCAAAATGGTATTAAAAACAGTGGTCATTTACATTGTTTACAAAACATTGGAGTTTATTTTTTGGTGTACGACAGTTGTACTAAGCTCACGAGGCATTTGTGTTATATTCTTCAAGAATCAGATGGGTACTTATCAATCCAAAAAAATGTATGTAGCAACTATGGATCGGAACTTTAAGCGATTGCTGCTATTTTCAAATGGGAGAAGTTTAATCTAGAGAATCAAGTACACAAAAACAGACTAAACAGAGATTTTGTACATATTTTTAGAGTTCCTAGCAAAAGTATTCAGAACCTTTGGATTTCTTCACATTATGTGTTACAAAGTGAGATTACAATTGATTTGTCATTTTTTGGCAACAATTTATACAAAATACTAATGTCCAAGTGGAAGGGAAAACTTGAACATTTAATAGATGAATAGAAATTAAAATAGCAAATGTATAGTCGTTGCATAAGCATCCAGCTCCCTATGTCAATACATGTTAGAAACACATTTGGCATTGATTACAGCTGCGAGTCAACATGGGTAAGTCTATACTATATGAGCTTTGCACACCTGGATTGTGCAATATTTGCCCATTATTTTATTTTTTATTATTCAAGCTGCCAGAATTTAAGTCTTATCAAATATTTTCAAGCAGATATAGAGTCATGTGAAAAGTAAGTACACCCCCTGGAAAGTATATAGATATTTTTTTACATATTTGGACATGCATATGAGCTAAATTCCCACCACATTCATTGAAAGGTAACCCAATTTAACAAACCACACACAAGAAAATTCACTTTGAAAATGTTACGCAATTAAAATAAACAAATGCATTTTACTTATGAAGAAAAAGTTAGTACACCCCTACCTTTACCATCATATAAAATGGCTAAAATTAGAACCAGGTGCACCAAAACAGGTGCAAGTGATTAGAAAATCATTGGAGAGAAATGTAGGCAGGTCCAGCCTTCCATAAAGATTACAAAACTTGGTCTGGTTCGGTCATAACCATATGGGTGTGTGGTAACACATCATGCCAAAAGCAAAATACCTATCCAAGGCTCTTAAAATAATAATTATTAATGCCCATGATTCTGGGAGGGGTTACAAATCCATTTCCAAGAAGTTTGAAGTACATCATTCCACTGTCCGATGGCTCATCTACAAATGGAGAAACCTCCAGGCCACTGGCAATCTACCTAGGACATGTCATCCTACCAAATTCAGCCCAAGAGCTGACTGAAATATGCTCATAGAAGTCTCTAAGAACCCCAGGGTAACATCAAGGGATCTTACAGGCCTCTCTTGCCACAATCAATGTCGAAGTATCTGTCAGAAAGAGACTGTACAAACTTGGCCTACATGGGAGGTCAGGAAGGAAGACGCCTCAAGACACGACTGACGTTTGCCAAACAACACCTGGGTAAAAGACAAAACTACTGGAACAATGTGCTCTGGACAGATGAGGTGAAGTTGTTTGGCCACAATGCCAGACACCATGTTTGGCAAAAAACGAAAGAACCTCATACCAACCATAAAGCATGGAGGCGGTGGCATTATGGTTTGGGGCTGTTTTGCTGCCTCAGGGCCTGGCCAACTTGCCATCATTGAGTCAACCATGAATTCTACGATTGTACCAGAGAATTCTTGAGAATGTTGGGCCATCTGTCAAAAAGCTGAAGCTGAACCGAACATGGATCTTGCAACAGGAAAATAATCCAAAACCCAGAAGCAAAGCTACAACAGAACGGCTCAAAAAGAAGAAATTGAGGGTTATGGAATGGCAGAGTCAAAACCCAAATCTCAATCCTATCGAAATTTTGTATGGGGACTTGAAGCGGGCCGTGCATGCAAGAAAGCCCTCAAACATGACAGTTGAAGCAGTGCTGTAAAGTAGAGTGGACAAAAATTCCTCCCAGTCAATGTAAGAGACTGATAGACAGTTAAAAGAAACAGCTACATTAAGTTATTTCAGCCAACGGGGGAAACACAAGCTATTGAAGCTAGGGGTGTACATTTGTTGATTTTTGATGATTGCAAAGTATAATCTTTCGGTGTATTTTGTAAATTAGGTTACCTTTATCTGTCAAAAGTGTTGAAGTGAAGATCACATATCCATCTGTCCAAATATGTTTAAAAATAAAAAATACATCTGGGGGTATGCCTACTTTTTCACATGACTATGTTCCACTCAGGAACATTCACCGTCTTCTTGGAAATTCCAGTGTAGATTTGGCCTTGTGTTGTAGGTGATTGTCCTGCTGAAAGGTACATTCTTCTCCTAGTCTCCAGTGTAAAGCAGACAGAAGCAGGTTTTCCTCTAGCCTGTGCTTAGCTCCATCCCATTTATTTTTATCCTTTAAAAAAAACTCCTCAGTATTTGCCAATGGCAAGCATCCCCATACCATGATGCAGCAACCACCATGCTCGAAAATAAAGAGGCAGTTCCTCTGATGTGCCGGATTTGCACCAAACATTTTTTTGGCAAAAAAAAGTGTAATCCTTTACAGGATTACTTTAGTGCCTCGTTGCATACAAGATGCAAGTTTTGGAATATTTAGGTCATTATTGTGGAGTCACTACAATGTTGTTGAGTCATCCTCAGTTTTCTACCATCACAGACATTGAACAACGTAGCTGTTCTAAAAATCACCAATGGCCTCATGGTAACATCCCTGAGCAGAAGGACGATTATCTTTGTGTCTGGGTGGTTTAATATATAAACCCCAAACAATTATTAACTTGACCATGCTTAAAAATATATTGAATGTCTAATTTGTTATTGTTACCCATCTAACAATCACTGCCCTTCTTTATGAGGCTTAATCAAAAGCTCCCGGGTCTTGGTAGTTAAATCTGTGCTTGAAATGAGGGACCATACAGATGTAGTATGTATGGGGCACAGATGAAGGGTTAATCATTTAAAAAATTCATTTCAACAGCTATCATTTCACAGAGATTCCAAATTTGACTCCTGAACTAATTTAGGTTAGTGGCTGAATACTTATGTAACAACTACATTTTATCTCTTATTTATTTTTTAAATCAAAATGACAATTACATCCATTTTAATCCCACTATGTAACAAAATGTGAAGAAATCCAAGGGGTCTGAATACTTTTGCAAGGCACTGTACATATACATAGAGTACCAGACAAATGTTTTAGAACACCTACTCATTCAAGGGTTCTATGTATTTCTACATTGTAGAATAATAATAGTGAATACATCAACACTATGAAATAACACATATGGAAACATGTAGTAACCTAAAAAGTGTTAAACAAAGCAAAATATATTTTATATTTGAGATTCTTCAAAGCAGCCACCCTTTGCCCTGACAGCTTTGCACACTCTTGGCATTCTCTCAGCCAGCTTCATGGGGTAGTCACCTGGAAAGCTACCTTCTTAAAAAGTTAACTTGTGGAATGTATTTCCTTCTTAATGTGTTTGAGCCAATCAGTAGGTGTGGTATACAGAAGATAACCCTATTTGGTAAAAGACCAAGTCCATAAATTGGCAAGAACAGCTCAACTAAGTAAAGAGAAACAACAGTCCATCATTACTTTAAGACATGAAGGTCAGTCAATACAGAACATTAAGAACTTTTAAAGTTTCTTCAAGTGCAGTTGTAAAAAAACATCCAGCACTACGATGAAAATGGCTCGCACGAGGACTGCCACAGGAAAGGAAGACCCAGAGTTACCTCTGCTGGAGAAGATAAATCCATTACTGCACCTCAGATTGCAGCCCAAATAATTGCGCCACAGAGTTCAAGTAACAGATATCTCAACATCAACTGTTTAAAGTAGCGTGATGCATCAGATTACCTGGCCTCCACAAATCACTCAACCTCAACACAATTGAGATGGTTTGGAACTGTTGGAAATGCATTCCAGGTGAAGCTGGTTGAGAGAATGCCAAGAGTTTATATGTATAGTAGTACAATTCAAAAGTTTGGACACCTACTCATTCCAGGGTTTGTATTTTTAAAAAAAACTATTTTCTACATTGTAGAATAATAGTGAAGACATCAAAACTATGAAATAACACATGGAGTCATGTAGTATCCAAAAAGAAGTGTTAAACAAATCAAAATGTATTTGAGATTCTTCAAAGTAGCCATCCTTTTCCTTGACAGCTTTGCACACGCTTGGTGTGTCTATACCAAGCGTGTGCAAAGCGGTCAAGGAAAAGGGTGGCTACTTTGAAGAATCTCAAATACATTTTGATTTGTTTAACACTTCTTTTTGGATACTACATGATTCCATGTGTTATTTCATAGTTCAAGGAGTTTTGTTTAACTTGACTATTTTCTACATCCAGGGTAATACACAACTACACCATGATGCAAAACTTGACTGTGCATCCTACGCAGGGTTAGGGAAGCACATGGCACCATATTAAATGCAATTCTCCAAATATTATTTCACATACAGTAGGTAGACTACATCAATACAATACTTTACAATAATGTGTTATGGCCCAAAATACTGTACTCTGGTAGCCGAGACTGAAGGGCACAGATAGGGCGAAGGTTGTAAAAATTAGTGATATAGTTTCAGGAATGTTGTCCTTTCACAGATGTTTCTGTTTTAGTGGTCATAATAAAAGCAGACTCCAAAACGGACTGATTTCCAATGTAATGTTATATTGTTCATCAATTGCTATCTGATGTTGTTTAAGTGTGTTTGACATCTAGGAGTTTAAAATAATGCCAAAAATGAACAACTGCCGAAGAAAGAGGTGAAAAACAACCACATGCCTAAATTAACCTAAACTCGTAATATACCGCTGAAAGACAAATTGGCAACATTGTTTTCCTGGGAAAACGGGCAATAAAATATCCATTCTGAAAAAAAGTTGTGGGGCAATAGCGTCAGACAGAAGTCAACTGGAAAAATAAGATCTAAAGTAGGCTACACTGTTGAATCATGTTTATAATAACACATTTGACCTTTTCGGGTTTCAACCATCCCTTTTGAGTGCTTACCGAAAAAGTTGCTTTGTTTGGCTTTGTTGGACTGGTTTATATGGCACTATTCTTGGCTCAAAATCTTCCTCGGCATCCACAGTCGATATCGAATTGGGTCTCCTCGCTCCTTTTGAATTCCCATCTTGGGCCAAACGTATTTCTTCACTCGCTTTCCCGTCGAGGACACAAGTTTCCTCTACCCAATTCACACTAAGTAAACTCAAGGTAAATCCCAAAGAAACACCGATAATAACCGGGCCGATCGGCCTCAGCAGAGAAATAAACATTGCAAATCTCATTTTCAACGTTGACTGTAGACTACGTCGCCAGCCTACACGCACCCTAATGTGCGACTCGTTGGGTAATTTTATGCATCAATCCGAATAGAAAACATTAGCAGCTGGTTGCATTTAAAAAGGACATTCTTCTTGACTAAAAAGATGTAGGCCTATGTAGCTTCTCCCTTGGAATTAATGCAGGATCCTTACGTGTCAGTGGTCTCTAGCTCCGCCTCAAATAAAATACACCAACGTCAGAAATACACAAGCATAGGCGTTTCCAGCACTCTTTCTGTAGCCCTCTGAATCACAGAATTGGTCAAATAAAACCCGCCGACCTCGCCCATGGCTAAATAGATCACAATACTGTGGCCTAGATAAATGTTGGTTTTAATAAAACATGAGCTGTTTTTAAGTCAATCCTTGCTTCAGCTGAAAAGCCTATTTACAGGGGTGCGCTGTCACACTAGAGGGCATCCTAGAGTCACATTCAATCTAACACAAAAGCCCAGATTTGCGGGTTAATTAAGACAAAATCAAATAATAATGATTCACGGTTGCTATGAATTATGATACACGGTTAGTGTGTGAAATAAAACAAATGTTAAGCTGCACGACTGTTCAAACATGCCCTACAAGAAGCACATTGTTGTTGTCTTCTTGACTTGGAAACCTTGGCCTGGTTTTATGAAGGGCCTGGGGTGTCACAGGCCTACAAATGCTAATTAAATAATAGAATAATGATTATGTATGTATTTTTCATAATATGTGTCTGAGAAACCTTCCCTAAGAGACTAAATAGAGGACTATGAGGATATGTGCAATTTTAGAGGATAACGCTCTCTGATTGTCACTTTTTTTTACCTTGCAAAAATGACCCTAAAAAGGCCCTAGATTAGAAAGAAATTGTTACGTGTTTAGAACGACACTGCATATCTTTCTCCAGGTCAGGCCAGTAGGGGTCACAGCCCCTCAGGCCAGGTCACTGTCCTATAAGCCCTGACACCTTAGTAGAGGCTATGGGAACTAGGGTACATAAATGGATGATAGTGGACACTCAGTTAGATCTGACACTACAAAACAAACGTGTAGATGTTACACTGCAAAATAGGCCATATTTCCAAAATATTATTGTAATAGGCCCATTTAAAAAAAAGTTGTGGTAGCATTAACCTACCTGAATGAGAGCGACTCTCCGTTTGGGCTGATCTGTGGCCCACTAGTACCTCCCCTGGTCAGAGGGGAATAAGGCAACTTCAAAGTTAGATCACTTCATTGTCATAGAGACACACAAACAACAGATAGGGGCGTGGAAAGGATGTGGTTCTGTGACACAGGATAAGCTCATGGATCCAGAATAAGACAGAATGCAATGGACTACTAACAACAATAGCACAACAGGAGCAATAATATCACTCATAGCAAAGGACTGTATAATAGAGCTAAATATGGAAGCATCAATCAGCAACTACAACCAACAGTAACAATAAACACACCAAGTTACAACAACAGTAACAACTCACTACCGCACGCACCCCCATCCCACAAGTCCACTCAGAGAAGAAGTGAGGAGCTTGGGAGGTGCTGATAAGTCACCGACCTATACGTGAATGGACCTGGTTAACCACTTGGTGTATTTGTTTTAGTATATAAGAAATTAGGGGTTTTGGGTTGTGCAAAAGGATCTGCTTCACCCTCTCCCAATAGCTGTTTATGGTCCACCTCTTGGCAAGAACCAACATGCGACCAAATGCACCATGTCATTTGACACATATTTTCACTTTTTGCCCTTCACCTCCCTGTTGAAGCAACAGATTGCACTGGTAGTAACCTTGGCTACTTTGCATACATGCATTGCTCATGAAGATTTCCAAACGCATCTGCGATGCGGTATGCAAATTAAATCAAGAACATTTTCACGAGGCAGACGTGCACCAAATCACCGGAAGGTCAACCTATTTTGAGTGTTCCTTGCTATCGGGATCCTTGGGAAGCCCTTACCCAATTGAATTTCAATGGTTAAGGGTTAAGGTTAGGGTTAGGTAAGGATTATGGTTATGGTTAAATGCTCAATGCAGCCATTTTTTAAAAATCTCAATACCAATATTTCTGGGTAACAATTAAGTACCTTACTGTGAATTTTCTCAATAAAAATATACAAAAATACACAAAAATAGCTTTTTACTAGGACTGTCTGAGAGTCGTCTGAGTGGGGAGATGAAATCTGAAAAGTAGCTGTTATTGGCAGAGAGGTTTGAAACTCTCCTTCTTATTGGTCTATTAACACATTTTCTGCCTAGTGATGTCACCAGACAGGCCAAAACTCCATCCCTCCAAAACAGGCAGAAATTTCAGGCAGTCTTTTCAAACATCTCTTAAACTTAAAGGGCATCATACATTTCAAAATGTCACAGTATTATTCCAACCACATAGTGTGGAAATAAATATACAATTCAGAAAAACATGTTTTTGACTGCAATGGGCCTTTAAGGTTATTGTGAGGGTTAAGGTTAGGGTAAGGGTTTAGGGTAGGATTCTGAATAGGGAAAGGGAAATGGGGATGCGTTATCAGTTGTACAACTGAATGCCTTCAACTGAAATGTGTCTTCCGGCACTAACATATTTTGAGTAGGCTATCAGAGATACTCTATATAATGTGTTTAGGCTCCCGAGTGGAACAGCGGTCTAAGGCACTGCATCTCTGTGCTGGAGGTGTCTCTAGAGATCCTGGTTTGATCCCGGGCTGTATCACAACCAGCAGTGATCTGGAGTCCCATAGGGAGGCACACAATTGGCCCAGCTTTGGTTAGGGGAAGGTTGGGCTGGGGCAGGCCTTCATTGTAAAATAAAAACAATTCTTAACTGACTTGCCTAGTTTTAAAAAAAAGGTTAAATAAAATGATATATAATGACGAGATGGTCTTGTTTCTGCTCTAACAATGGGAGTCGTTGCAAAGACAGGAAAAGGAGGTGAGATCAGGTGGGAACATTGTAGCCAATGAGAGGGCAGATACTCGTGTGTGAACGACAGACACAACTCAAATATAAAGTCGTTTTTCTCAAAGTTGCCAAAATGCCACGTGCGTCCACTTATATCAGAATATTCATAACAACCTAGATATATTATGGCACTTGTATTCGATCAAATAAGCCTCACTTAGAAAATTTGCAATCACATATTTTTGCTGACCAAATCCGAAACTCTCAAATACCTCCATGCAAAAAAAATCCCCACATGGTCTGATTATCGCTATATTCTCGCGTGGATAGATTTTGACGGGAGTGGGGCTTCGCTTCGCCTCTGAGGCTACTCAACTACTCAACCGCTGATTACCAAAGTCGCACTCGCAAGCAACGATCATCACATCAATTATGGTCCCCTGGACGGCCGCAGCAGTAGGCTACTGGTTTTCATGCTGATTCAGACCTGTGACACCAGAGACCGGTTTAGGGGGGCGCAGAACGTTCAGAGAGATTAAATGTAGCATATTGAAAATGATTGTAGCATCCACATTATCCTTAATGTAGAATACTGTAATACTGCATGGAATCGTATAGTGTTTTAATAAGATCTCTCTCTCTATGTTTATAAGTTCATGGCACATCTCATAAAATAATTGATGACATCAAAGCTCACACTACAGTGTAGCCAAGGCTAGTCATGAATTCTTTCTTCTCTCTGAAGCGTCCTTTACATATATTTCCACAATGTGGCGCTATATACTAATAAACCATATCATTGTTTTTCCAGACAAAACGAATAAAACAAATATTTCCAAAGTAGCAGGGCTTGACTATGTAGTGTACCCACTGTACATACCAATCACGAGGTATCATAATGAACAATAATGTAGTGAAGGTAATGAAAAGAAAAGTAATAAAGGAAATGTTTTGGTTTTTTTCAAAAGTAAAGAAACTATTATCATCAATGTTGTTGTACATGCTAGGGAATGCATTTCTCCCATGGTTGCACACTGTGGCCCGACTATGTTTTACTACTGTACATCTCATTGTGAGCACTGTGCATGACCTGGAGTTATCATTCCAGTGATCCGTGTGTGGACTGTTAACTTCTGATCACCTCCCTGCAAACGTGCAACACAAGCAAAAGACCTCTGAGAGAGCATTCTCTCCCGGGAGAGATTCACTAGTAGTACATAAATACTGTATTTCCTTTGTAAGACACCGGCACTGTTGACGCAAGGCAGCACACGGAGACACATGAGTGAGCGAAAATTCAGAAGCAGCAAATGTTATCTCCTTTTGTCTCTTTAGTCTTTTCAACACAGGCCCAAGATAAGAACACATCTGTAGTGCCATGGCTTCGTGTAAAAGGACCCTGCCCAATAGGACAGATCTTGGTGAAATAAAAACAGCTGTGCGTGTAAGTGATAGGCACACTATCAGATCGAAACTATCCGAGAGACAGTGGGTCTCACTTTCACGCAATTGATTGGACCAAACCTAATCTAATAAACAAAAGTTCAACAGTGATGCTATTATGGAGTATTAAAAGTGACGCACTTGGAAGATGCGAAAACCGCTGGAATCAATTATGTTTTCAATAGGCTGGCCCGATTCTAAGGGGACAATTTGCTGCTGAGGGGTGAGCTCATGATCAGTAAAAAATGTAACACGTTTTTACAGTCAGAATGCGTAATCTGCATGGGAATTAGGTTTGTGTCGAGGAAGCACGCGGTCTGGACTCACCGCAAAGGGTCATAGGTGACTGCAGACAAGTGACATTGATTTGTAGGTGTCAACACCAATGGGCCTTGCCTATGTGAGAATACGAGATAATCCTTTTTTTTTCTCTGAGCAATTTACTGTTTTCCTAAAAACATTTACACAATGTTGATGAAAATATTGCATCCGTCTCCCTCGTTTGCTGTAGTCAGGACATCATATCATATGACATATGACAACAACACAATTTATTTTTCCAAACAGACGTAGTGTTTACAGATATGTGGTATCATGTGGCAATATTGATGTTTTCTAATAACATTTCCTCACCGGTTGTGAAAAAAATGACTGTGGTTTGTTTAAAAAGGTCAAGGCACATACACATCATGCGAGTTTGACTTAGCCTTAATTTAATTTGGCATATAAAATATGATGTGTGATGGGATTTCGAATCATTTTGGATGACAATCGCAGGGGAATCCATTGACAGACTTTTTTTTTTGTTGCCAGATTAAGGGGATTTTATAAGATTTGAGAAACAAAGTTGCTAATGTGTGGTAGAAAGATGAGGCTCTGGTAACCAGAGATAGGAGGTGCAATCCCATGGCAGACAGTAGGTCATGGTTGGATGAAGGCAGTGTGAAAAGGTGAGTATGCTGAGCCACGTTGCAAGCGCGAAGTATGAAGCACATGCTAGCAGTACAAGGGATTGTTGAAGCACTGTCAGCTAAAGACATACTCTAGTTCTGCTTAGGGCTGTTCCCAGGAACACTCAGCCAAGGCCCCAGGCTCAACACCCTGCTGTACTTTGAAATGGGATCTTTATTGTCCATAAAGTTTAAGCCAAGTATGAAGAATCAGTCTTCCCTAACAAAAACACTCACCCATACAGAGAGAGAGAGGGGAGGGGGGGGGGGACTACAAGTGGAGTAGTCATGCTTGCAATTATGCCTCAGTTAAATATAGACGAGGAGTGATAACCCAATTTTCATAACTTTATTATATGATTATGAGTGCAATTCATATAAATAGCAGAGCATTTTTTTTGGGCAGGAATTCCAAAAATGTAAGGGTAGATTTACGTAGGCCAATTTATTGGATTAGGTCAAATGTAATGTGTTGCACTCAAAGCTGGGACATGAACTGTCTGCATGTGGTTAATAAAGAGAGACTTCAAACTTGATATAAAATTGCACAGAAAATAAACAGTTCAGTCTACTTTGAATTGTGTCCGACATGTGATCTTGATTTTACTGTAGGTCACACAACAACAACAACACTTTAGATTCAATGTCTGCTTTGTCACATGACCCATTGATGACACAATCAGCCAGATATCACTTTTTTTTCTTTAAAAAAAAAATCGAATGATAAATTGAACTATCATTACAGTGACACACCTGCGGCTCAGACAAAACTCTTCCATATCTCACCTTTGAAGTTGGAGGGAAAACAAAAGGTATGAATCAAAGAGACCTGGACATGAGATAGGAGACAAGGCTCCTCTTCTTTCCTCTTAGCTGCTCAGGGCTATAAGAGAAAGAAATGAAAAATGCAAATGAGACTAGTGAAATTACCTGTTTGCTTGTGTTTATATTGTGATTGATTGGATCACTGTATTGGAATGCAGGGGTGAATCTTTGATGGGCTACATGAAGACAGAGATCTTGAATTTCAAGTGGGATCCCCTTGGCAACTCTAAAAGGAGATAAGTAGATGGTAATCCTGTCTAAAATATGTATGACACATGGGCACAAAGTGTCCTTTTGTCGTGAAAAGATTGTAAATAATTTATTAACGACTAATATGAAAAAATAGAATGTGAGCTCAGCAAAGAAAAAGCACTGAGAAGGTTTTTCCATACAGTATAATGTAAACAAATCATAAAATATATTTCAGCACAGACGGATTTAATAGCCCAAAGATTACCTTAGGCTATTTGTCCTGAATAAATAAATACAAATATAGATGAATGGATGAGCAGAAACATATTATCTCTCTCTCCCTCAATAAATATTTTTGATGAAAAAGTTATTAACTTTCCACAACTGTTACAGTTGCAATGGAAGTTGGCTTTACTGGTCTATTGGTCTACTTTATTTCGGAAAAACAACTTTGGGTCTACATCGTTTCCCCAGAAGTATGCATATTCACATTATCAACAGATATTGCCAAATGTGACAAAGGTATGCAACACCTGAAAGCTCTAATTTCTTCACTATAAACACACAGGGGAAAATGTTTCCCTTTCTCTGCCATTCTGATGTAAAATATATTTTTTGCACACAGTCAGGTTCTTCCAACTAATTATCCCGTTTTTCTGAGTGACAAAATAGGTCTTCACTTGGCCCGAAGCGACATCATACCAGGTGGGAGATGAGCGCACATTTTATGCAAAGGAAGTACATTCCCACTTGAAACGTGCATTAGAGCGCAGGGACTCGGATAAATTTGCGGGCTTTGCGCCTACCTGTGAATCGAAAAGTACCCGACACTTCGATGCCGAGTAAAAATGTACAGTTGTTACCAAGGCCAATAGATTGTATTACTTTTGCACTAAAACGTTAGCATTGATTGTCCTCACGGAATATGCTGGTCCATGGGTTTACTTTTCTGCCCAAGGTCTGGCTACATTCCATCACCCCCGGGCTGTAGTATCCTTGCTGCCAGATTAAAATCGCTGTGCTATTGGAATTTGGGTGTTTTAGTCAGGACGTGCTTGTCACCTCTGCCTCTGGTGTTTCAGTCTTGAATCTATCTGCCAGAGAGACGACTATGAAGAGGTTAACACATTTCATCACGATGTCTCTTCCCTCCTGACCGTGTAATCGAACTTTAGTGGTGCATCCAAAGAGGGGTTCAAATGACTTTTTGAGCATTTAGTGGGTGTGCTGAATCCTGCAGATTACGAACTCTGCAGGACATCCAATGAAAACAACAACACCTTAATTGAATTGGGGATTGGCGCCTCTCACTTTTTAATTTAACGTTGTTGTTTTTTTAAGGACACTCTCATCATGACGATTCCATTATCTCGGACTCAACTAGCCCTGTTTTTCATCCTCCTGTGTCCGGTCAATATCATTGGGTTATGGTGGTAAGTCATGCTACAAACAATTAACATGTGCGTCAAGTTGAGTTGCTAATGTAAATAAGGTTTCTTAGAATACGGTGTTTTTTTGTCATCTGATGTTATGTAAAGGTTATGTTTTGCACGCGCCCATGGTTGATATCTGGATAAAGATTGGCATGATGTCAGGATGTACTCAAATACATGCAATTCTGAATGTGACTTTATTGATACAACCACTATTCAAAGAGCCTCGTATTGACAAGTGTAATAACATGGTAATACTTTTGATGACCTTGACCGCACTGTGAAGCATTTCGTAATACTTAGCCTACAATTACATACTAATTAAACGTTTTCGTTTTCTTTATCTATCACCACCTCCCTACTGCAAACTCACTCAAAGCAATTGTAATGACTGATCAGACAATCTCTAAAAATGTCTTAACGAACCACAACATTTATTTTCAATAAAGCATTTTTTATTGTTGGTAACAAACTAATATCTAAAATGTGGTTAAGTAACTCAATGAAATCAACAATAAAAAACGAAAGTCCCTAATGTTATGACTCAGCTAGCCAAAAAAGATTCAGCTTCAGCTTGTGGAGGTCTGCAATTGCCTGTTGTAAAAACAGAGATATTAGGGAGGTCAGAGTTGGAATTTTTTCCTGTGGACCTTGAGGCAGTGGATATGTCATCATAAAACAATTATTTGTTCAGTACTCTGAGATGTATGAGACTTAAAAAGACACAAGACAGATTATTTTTTTCTGAAGTATAATCAATTCATTTCAGACACGCACATCTGAAGAGGGATGTTTAACTAAATCAAACCTTTTCAAGTTTGAAGGCCAGCTATTAGTACTGCTAAACTGTGAACCTCTCTCCCCAAAGACAAAATTGGAGTACTCAGGTGAGCACACCTGGAGGTCCTGCAGTTTGACAGGACAAAGATGCTTTCTGTTGAGAGCTGTGCATGCCATCTCACTCCTGTCTCTCTGCCCCTTGTCTTTAAAAGCAAATGGTTGTCAGCCCGACCAGACAGACAGGATGCCATTTGTGGGGGTAGATGAAACGTCTCTGAGATAAACCTCTTCTTTCAGAGCTTCTTTGATTAGGCTCTAATCATTTTGGCAGAGAGCAGTGAAGACCAGAGAATTTGGAATGCCTTTGCAAGTTTCAGGACAAGTAAACTCCCGGTCCTCCTGGCTGTGTGTGGGTCATAGTCTGGCAGGCAGCCAGGAGTGTGGCCCACAGGTGTGCATATAGCGTGTGCCATTTCCACTCATCCGCTCCTGGAATGGGTTCTGGGCCAAGCTTCAGCTCGGCATCATCTGTAGAGAAGCACTTCATTGTACCAGATCGTTATCAAATCAAATCAAACATCACATTTTATTTGTCACAATGCCCCGAATACAACAGGTGTAGACCTTACAGTGAAATGCTTACTTACAAGCCCTTAACCAACAATGCAGTTTTAAGAAAATACCCCCCCAAAAGTAAGAGATAAGAATAACAAATGATTAAAGAGCAGCAGTAAATAACAATAGCGGGGCTATATACAGGGGGTACCGGTACAGAGTCAATGTGCGGGGGCACCGGTGTCGTGGTAATTGAGGTCATATGTACATGTAGGTAGAGTTATTAAAGTGACTATGCATAGATAATAACAGAGAGTAGCAGCAGCGTAGAAGGGGGAGGGGGGGGCAAAGCAAATAGTCTGCGTAGCCATTTGATTAGCTGTTCAGGAGTCTTATGGCTTGGGGTAGATGCTGTTTAGAAGCCTCTTGGACCTAGACTTGGCACTCCGGTACCGCTTGCCGTGCAGTAGCAGAGAGAACAGTCAATGACTAGGGTGGCTGGTGTCTTTGACAATTTTTAGGGCCTTCCTCTGATACCGCCTGGTATAGAGGTCCTGGATGGCAGGAAGCTTGGCCCCAGTGATGTACTGGGCCGTACGCACTACCCTCTGTAGTGCCATACCAGGCAGTGATGCAACCTGTTGGAATGCTCTCAATGGTGCAGCTGTAAAACCTTTTGAAGATCTGAGGACCCATGCCAAATCTTTTCAGTCTCGTGAGCATTAATAGGTTTTGTCGTACCCTCTTTATGACTGTCTTGGTGTGCTTGGACCATGTTAGTTTGTTTGTGATGTGGATCCAAGGTAATTGAAGCTCTCAAGCTGCTCCACTACAGCCCCATTGAAGAAAATGATGTTGTGCTCGGTCCTCCTTTTCCTGTAGTCCACAATCATCTCCTTTGTCTTGGTCACGTTGAGGGATAGGTTGTTGTCCTTGAACCACACGGTCAGGTCTTTGACCTCCTCCCTATAGGCTGTCTCATCGTTGTCGGTGATCAGGCCTACCACTGTTGTGTCATCAGCAAACGTAATGATGGTGTTGGAGTCGTGCCTGGCCGTGCAGTCATGAGTGAACAGGGAGTACAGAAGGGGACTGAGCACGCACCCCTGAGGGGCCCCCGTTTTGAGGATTAGCGTGGCGGATGTGTTGTTACCTACCCTTACCACCTAGGGGCGGCCGTCAGAAAGTCCTGGATCCAGTTGCGGAGGGAGGTGTTCAGTCCTTAGCTTATTGATGAGCTTTGAGGGCACTATGGTGTTGAACGCTGAGCTGTAGTCAATGAATAGCATTCTCACATAGGTGTTCCTTTTGTCCAGGTGTGATAGGGCAGTGTGGAGTGCAATAGAGATTGCATCATCTGTGGATCTGTTGGTGCGGTATGCAAATTGGAGTGGGTCTAGGGTTTCTGGGATAATGGTGTTGATGTGAGCCATGACCAGCCTTTCAAAGCATTTCATGGCTACAGACTTGAGTGCTACGGGTTGGTATTCATTTAGGCAGGTTGCCTTAGTGTTCTTGGGCACAGGAACTATGGTGGTCTGCTTGAAACATGTTGGTATTACAGACTCAGACAGGGAGAGGTTGAAAACGTCAGTGAAGACACTTGCCAGTTGGTCAGCGCATGCTTGGAGTACACGTCCTGGTAATCCGTCTGGCCTGTGGCCTTGTGAATGTTGACCTGTTTAAATAGCTGGATTTCTTATACGCTTCTAGGTTAGAGTCCCGCTCCTTGAAAGTGGCAGCTCTACCCTTTAGCTCAGTGCAGATGTTGCCTGTAGTCCATGGCATCTGGTTGGGGTATGTACGTACGGTCACTGTGGGGACGACGTCCTTGATGCACTTATTGATAAATCCAGTGACTGATGTGGTGTGCTCCTCAATTCCATCGAAAGAATCCCAGAACATATTCCATTCTGTGCTAGCAAAACAGTCCTGTAGCTTAGCATCAGTTTCATCTGACCACATTTTTATAAACCGAGTCACTGGTGCTTCCTGCTTGAATTTTTGCGTGTAAGCAGGAATCAGAAGGATAGAATTATGGTCAGAATTGCCAAATGGAGGGCGATGGATAGCTTTGAACGCATCTCTGTATGTGGAGTAAAGGTGGTCTAGAATTGTTTTCCCTCTGGTTACACATTTAACATGCTGATAGAAATTAGGTAAAACTGATTTAAGTTTCCCTGCATTAAAGTCCAGGAGCGCAGCCTCTGGATGAGCGTTTTCCTGTTTGCTTATGGCGGTATACAGCTCATTGAGTGCGGTTTTAGTGCCAGCATCGGTCTGTGGTGGTATGTTGACAGCTATAAAAAAAATACAGATGAAAACTCTCTTGGTAGATGTGGTCTACAGCTTATCATGATATACTCTACCTCAGGTGAGCAAAACCTCGAGACTTCCTTAGATATTGTGCACCAGCTTACATGAATGCATAGGCCCTCGCCCCGTGTCTTGCCAGAGGCTGCTGTTCTGTCCTGCCGATAGAGTGTATAACCCGCCATCTTTATGTTCTTAATGTCGTCGTTCAGCCATGACTCTGTGAAACGTAAGATATTACAGTTTTTAATATCCCGTTGGTAGGATAAACGTGCTTTCAGTTCGTCCCATTTATTTTTCCAGCGATTGAACGTTAGCTAGCAGGATGGAATGCATGGGCAGATTAGCCCCTGGTCGCCTGATCCTCACAAGGCACCCGGATCTCTTTCCGCGAAATCTCAGTTTCCTTCTCCATCGAATAACGGGGATCTGGGCCTGGTCGGGTGTCTGTATTATGTCCCTCCCGTCTGACTCATTGAGAAGAACTCTTCGTCCAGTTTGAGTTGAGCAATCCCAGTTCTGATGTCCAGAAGCTCTTTTCAGTCAAAATAGACTGTATCAGCAACCTTATGTACAAAACAAACAAAATAGCAGGGTTGGTTGAGATCCAATAAGACGGCAGCCTTCCCCTCTGGCGCCATCACAGCACCAAATCCAATCGTGCACAACACTGACGCACCACTGCTGTCTGTCACACGTTTGTCTTGCAATAAGTGACAACGTGAGGTCTCATTCAATGACAGGGCTTGGCCTGGGGCTGCTATGTACAATGTTTCACCACAGAGCATGTGGCCTCCACCAATTTCCAGACATTGAGGTTTTTCAGTGCGCACATGGACCTCATGTGGTCCTCACTTATTGCAAGACAAACATGTGACGGAGAGCGTCGGTGCGTCGGTGTTAGTGCAGGATTTGAGTTCAGGATTTGAGTTTTAGAGACGATTGTGCCGTGGCTCGGCGACACGGACCAGAGAGCTGAACACAAGCCACTCTCCACAGCTAGGGTTCCAGCCTTGTCATGACCGACTTCGTATCCACCATAGCCGGCATAGAGAATTAGGAGGACGAAATGTATTGTTTTGCAAAGTGAGAAAAAAAGCCTTTATATCTATGGCCATGCACTTCATAATGTCACTTGAGGTCCACACAAAGCTAGACGAACAGCTTATCTCCAAACGATCATGATGGCCCACATGGAGACTAGATTATTTGGATACATGTCCTTTATCAGTGTTTCCCTTTCTATTTTGGTCTCTGGTTATCTCTGTGATATTTCATGCGAGGCACTGTTTGGAGGGCTCTTGATAGCGTAGATGGTAGTGCATCCTCCTTTCTCTCGTGATAAGACTCTGTTTCAGCATTATCGTGTCCAGGAGCATTACATTGACTGATAAAGGAGACGGAATAATGAACACATTGCATGGACGTGGAAGATTGATTGCTTATCTGATTTTGTAGTTCCGATATGTGTGCTTTTATAGAGATCCCTATCCTTTCATATTCAACACTGATAACATTGTGTTCCTCATAGTGAGTGCTTTGTTCAGGTCGGTCCTGGTTTGTATTGACACTGGAACACAGCATGGTGTTCAAGACAGAGAAATGTCTTCATCATACATATTGCCGGAGCCATATTCAGACCGCATGATTCGTCCTTGCCAGTGTTCTAGCTGCTTCGGCTGCTCGTGTGATATAAAAGCCTTGCTTTTGAATTGGGGCGAGGAGGGTTTGCCCTTTCACTTTGACAATGACACAGGACTTGGAGAAGAAACTCAAACATGGTCTGCTTCGTTTTTCTTTTTTCTTTTTTTTAACGAGTCTACACCTCCTGCTGTAAAACCCGGTCCCTTTTTTGTGAGCAGCTTGCCGAGCCAATTTCAAAGCTATGATCCTGGCTCGCAGATCCCCCCCCAGGTTTGACGATCCCATGACACGTCAGATAATCAGGGGTTGTTAAGACTCGGTGTGTCTGCTAAGTTCTGGATCTGCCCATGTCACTTGCACTTGGGTGTGGAATCATTGGATCTCAGATCGGTGTAGGTATACTATAGCGCGCCGGAGATGTGTTCCCCTGTGATCCGTTTCCATAGAGACGTTGCCAATACATCATCAGTAACTGGCAGTAGGATGTCAGGATCCCAGAAGCCGGTGACGCTGGACTGTCGGAGTCAAGTTCTCACACTTCACAGACAGCTCACATTGTGGGCATTAAGCTACTGTTCACTCCCCGCTTTTAGGGCAGTGTGAATTATTAGGCATTCAATCATTTTTCTATACTTAATCTGTGCAGCCATTATGCTATTTTGTGTACAGTATGTTGGCAGGTACATTTTTGTTTTCCATGACGCTATGGCTAAAAAGGTGCATCTAACTACAAATAATTGGTATTTTGATTGAATCACAGATATACAGTGACATTTCAGACATTGATATATAAATGGTTTCGACTTAATAATGTAATTGACTTACTGGAGATGGGATGCATTACATTTTAAGAGCAACGGTCCTGTCTCATGCTTCTTATCAGACCACAAATGCTTGGGATTGGCAAGAGTGCTTGTTTGACTTCTTAAAACAAACTCACAAGGCAGATGAATGTTATTAGTCAGGAAGATTAGCTGTGACACGGGTGAGTGAAAAGCAATGAGGTATTCTCACACACTCCGACTCCCACATAATGATAAAAACGGACCCGAGCTTTACGGATCACATCAGCTGAACTGGAGTCAGATGCAGAGTTATTGAATCGAGGGAACAGGAGGATAGGGCTGTTCTCACATTATGTCATAGCAACTGTCACGAGAAGGACTGGCGAGAGTTCACAGTGTTGAACCCGAGGCCCGTACTCCCATTAGGAATTGAAATAAACAATTTTCCTAAAGGGTAAACATACATCTGTCAACGCTAGGTAAGAAACCCGGCAATTAAGATGCAGCTCTCTAGCTCCTTTTTATGTTTCCACATCACTGCAGCTTTACTATTTCTCTCCACACCCGATGTCAGGTAATCAAACGGCCTAATAGAAGAGCACATACATTTAGCTTTAGTGATACTTATATGGAGTAAGAGTAAGACACGAACAAAACATCATAATGCTATGCCGCTGTAGTGTGAGTTGTAGTCACAGTCTATCTGTTGTATGCTTCCCTGTAGGGCAGTGGGGAGCCCTCTGGTCATGGACCCCAATAGTATCTGTCGGAAGACCAAGCGACTAGCGGGCAAGCAGGCCGAGCTGTGCCAGAACCAGCCAGAGATCGTCCACGAGGTCGCCAAGGGTGCCAAGCTGGGTGTGCGGGAGTGCCAGTACCAGTTTCGTTTTCGCCGCTGGAACTGCACCAGTCAGAACAAGTACTTTGGCAAAATACTCCAACAAGGTGAGTGAGCACTTGTCATTATGGAAAATAGGACCCTGTGATAATTTCCCCCTAATCTTTCCAATAGCTCCACATACACACTGCCTGCCTGACATAGAAAATAGTAATCTAAGTGCCTTTCAAATGGTTTAACAGTGTCTCACTTAAGACGTGACCCCTTGACCTTTGAGTGCACAGCCAATGGCCTCACTTCAACTTTACTCTGATCCAAAGTGCAGTGGAGAACAAGGCCAGCTGTTGTATGTTAACAAGACTGATTTACACTTGACTGCTCCTCTTTTGCATCAAATTGCAAACTCCAAATTACCTCCTAAATTGCTTCTCATATAACCACTGATCTCTACCATTGTCGGTGCTCTTTGAACTGAGTAATAAAACAAATGTAGGCCCTGCTACTATGCAATTATTGTCTTGCTTTTTGTACGTTGTCTCCTCCCGTTGCACTTTTCTATGCTTGCTTAATAGAGACCATTCTGTGTGTACCAACAAGGAAGTGTTTTGTCAACAAACCACCGTTTAGCTCCAGTATAGTGTATCCATTATTGGTTTTATCTTCTACTATCTAGCTAATGCATGCCTTCAGTTGTTGGAAGAATCTTTTGAGCAGGTCTTTCATATTCAAAACAATTAGAGTACCGTTGCAAGCAGCCTGCTGGCGTTGACAGAATTCCTGTTCTTTACCGTCATTAGTCTGACACAAGAAGTGTCCATTATAACTTTCCCTTCAAGATGTTGTCTCGAAGAACCGCCGCTTAGTTCTAAAGACTAAATTCGGAGTCAAAAAAATATCTCATGCCGTTGCCATTTAAGTCATTACAGATGAAGCCTTTAATCTCTTGAGGCAAAGCTAAGTATTCTGCAGGCGCTTCAAAGTTATTTTTGTTCGCTCGGTGAGGAATATGTGGGTATTAAGATGATACCTTCTACAGTGCTAGATTATATACATCCTCTTCCTTTAAACTGTGATTTGCAACATTCCTGTTTTGCTGCTGAGAGTCAGCAGAGGGCAGAGTGCCTGTGGTGCGGTTAGTCTCCTCTGGTCAGATGTGAATCCAACCGTCAGATGTTGATCCAAGGAACATCTGGAACATTGATCTGACCTGGTTTTATGTGACCGCTCTTATTGGACTGGGCCCGGTTTCCCGATAGCGATGGAAACGATGCTTACTAAAGTGTTTTAACGATGCATCTTTCCTACAACGGCCGACGATGTAACGTGAGTTTCCCGAAACACCACGCAGAAAGAACGTTCGCGAAGTGCATCGTTGGACCATTTGTCGATACTGAGAGGAATGAAAGAAAGGCAGTGCAGCTCCCTGATCAGCTTTCTCCATTCAAATCTTACCGTAGCTTTAGAATTATTCCACAATAATGATGACAGACCAGCTCCTAGAGAGCTATCACCATATGGCTGCAAGTATTGAGGTGGCTCACTCTAGTGCTTACTCTATAATAATGCACTAAATCACAGATTCATTTGGCACTTCATTGCACACGTTGTTACACATCATGAAATATACTGAGGCGTTATAGACAGTGTAGCCTACAAATAGAACTCAATTGACTGAACAATAAATATATATGTATATATACATATATATATATATATACATATATATATATATATATATATATATATATATATATATATATATATATATATATATATATAGGCCTATGTTGCCTATAGCCCTGCTGTGTTTTGTTTTAATGCAGTCATTTCAGAATCATCTTTTTATTCTTCGCTTGTTAAATTGCGAAGACAAAATTGTATCGCAAACAGCTTGATTCTATGTTTAGCAGAGATCTTCTGTGTGTAAAGCGACGCGGAACGGCAAAAGATAATCTAACAACTACCGTAGCTGTTCTATATGAGTGGTCTGAGACGGTCAGTAGATAACAAGTGTTTTCAAGTGCAACTTTACTTATGATGGTTTTGGGAAACAACTCGGATATTTAATGATGCTCCTACGAAGGTTCTAACAAAAACCAGTGTAACTAGATGTAACTATATGTAATCGAAAAGGTAATTTACATAATCTCCAAAAGTAATTATTTATCACGAGAGAGCCATAAACAATAACTAGTAATGCTGCATACTCTAAAAACAAATTGTTATAAATTGCTGAGGTGTACCCAATTTTGAGGACACAAGCTCAAGCACAGTACAAATACGATAAAAAATATCTATGTATTTTGTATTCAACAAAACTCTATGAATAAGGCTCAAAATGACTTATATGCTTTCTAAATATAGTATAATGAAATTATAAAATGACTAACTATAAGATTTCACCCTTCTAATAACTGTAAAATACATATTTGTATGTTTAGTGTTAGAGATCAAAACATCTGCCTCCACCGCTGTGAATGTCTCACCGAGCTCTCGCTTGGCTTCCTGAACTCCTTAGGTGTTCATCTCATCTAAGACAAACAGAATGTGTTTTTTGTTTAAAATCTATGAATTATTTTAGAATAATGCCTTTTTTTATCTCTGAATGTGCAGTTGTGACAAAATCACTCTCTCCTGCTGCACTATTAAATAAGGATTGCAGGCATGTGCTTGGTCAGTGGCTGTGACGTAGGGTTCAGCCAGGAGTTGATGGACAGTCGGAAGAGCGAATTAAATGGTAGGAGGGACATCCCAGCTTCAAGTGGTTTCATATTTCACACACGCCCTACGTCACACAGGAAGACAAAATATACTACTGTGTCTGTAGGAACCAGGGCTATCGCTCAATGCAAGCCATGTTGATCGACAGTGTCCACAGATCAATTCGTAAGCCAAAAAGTTGCTCGGAACCGGTACCAGAACAACGCAGACCCCTAAACAGGGAACTTTATATCTAAGAGGTTTTAAGATGCTTTTGGGAACCCAGGCCCTGATTTGTTCCCAGACAGACGGATCTAAATAGCATCTTTGTAGCTTTCGTTGAGTGTAAATTTAGTGAAGAGTTTTTGCTGTCAGTATAAGGATTACAACATTAGCTACTCCTTTCACTGAGAACTGGAGAACTCAGTGAAACTCCTTGCCAAAATGGCAATTAATCATAAATTCCTCCATGTCTATAGGTATGGCTTAAGTGCTTCTATGTTTTGAAGCATTCCGAACAATTACCAAGATGTAGCTCTAATGACCATTTGTCAGTGCAGGAAGATCTGCAAGGACAGGTTCACTTCCTCACATGCATGCGGCGGGCTGGGGGTGCTGCGCCAAGGAGCTTACATCTTTCTCCCTTTGCAAAAATAACTGGAGGCTTTTTCTTCCTATATTCAAACATATAAACCAGAGATGTTGTTGTGTTGATTTATCGATGCCAGGGGTTGCCAGGGGTTTGCTGTGAGCTATGCTGGCTGCTTCGACATGTTGTCTCATGGTTGTAATGAAGTAATTTAGACGTGCTCAGAGACAATATACAGTTGTGACAAGATAGAATAATCATAATTCTTCTGCCACCTCAGGAATGCAGCTCATTATTAGCTCTGTTAAAATGCTCCTGATTCTGTCTGCTTCTCTGTCAATCATCATTTGGGAGCTTTGCATCGTCTGGCCGGGGGGGGGGGGGAAACAAACACCACACATTTGAGGTCTTTCAGTATCTGTCCTTTCTAATGAATGTGACACACTTAGTCTATGTCCCAAATAGCACCTTATTCAGCGGTCATACGGCCTCCACTCATCACTGTCAAGCACTCCTTAAAACACTTCTGTGAGCAGGCCTTTCTAATTGACCTGGCCGGGGTATCCTGGAATGACATTGACCTCATCCCTTCAGTAGACGATGCCTGGCTATTCTTTAAAAGTGCCTTCCTCACCGTCTTAAATAAGCATGCCCCGTTCAAAAAATGTAGAACTAGGAATAGATGTAGTCCTTGGTTCACTCCAGACCTGTCTGCCCTTGACCAGCACAAAATCATGCTGTGGCGTTCTGCATTAGCATCGAATAGCCCCCGTGATATGCAACTTTTCAGGGAAGTTAGAAACAAATATACACAGGCAGTTAGGAAAGCTAAGGCTAGCTTTTTCAAATTTGCATCCTGTAGTACTAACTCCAAAAAGTTCTGTGGCACTATAAAGTCAATGGAGAATAAGAGCACCTCATCCCAGCTGCCCACTGCTCTGAGGCTAGGAAACACTGTCACCACTGATAAATCCACTATAATTGAACATTTCAATAAGCATTTCTCTACGGCTGGCCATGCTTTCCACCTGGCTACCCCTACCCCAGTCAACTGCCCGGCACCCTCCACAGCAACCCGCCAAAGCCCCCACCATTTCTCCTTTACCCAAATCCAGATAGCTGATGTTCTGAAAGAGCTGCAAAATCTGGACCCCAACAAATCAGCTGGGCTAGAGAATCTGGACCCTCTCTTTCTAAAATGATCTCCCGAAATTGTTGCAACTCTTATTACTAGCTTGTTCAACCTCTCTTTTGTATCATCTGAGATTCCCAAAGATTGGAAATCTGCCGCGGTCATCCCCCTCTTCAAAGGGGGTGACACTCTAGACCCAAACTGCTACAGACCTATATCTATCCTACCCTGTCTTTCTAAGATCTTCGAAAGCCAAGTTAACAAACAGATTACCGACCATTTCGAATCCCATCGTATCTTCTCTGCTATGCAATCTGGTTTCAGAGGCGGTCATGGGTGCACCTCAGCCACGCTCAAGGTCCTAAATGACATCATAACCGCCATCGATAAGAAACATTACTATGCAGCCGTATTCATCGACCTGGCCAAGGCTTTCGACTCTGTCAATCACCACATTCTTATTGGCAGACTCGACAGCCTTGGTTTCTCAAATGATTGCCTCGCCTGGTTTACCAAATACTTCTCTGATAGAGTTCAGTGTGTCAAATCGGAGGGTCTGTTGTCCGGACCTCTGGCTGTCTCTATGGAGGTGCCACAGGGTTCAATCCTCAGGCCGACTCTCTTCTTTGTATACATCAATGATGTTGCTCTTGCTGCTGGTGATTCTCTGGTACACCTCTACGCAGACGACACCATTCTGTATACTTCTGGCCCCTCTTTGGACACTGTGTCAACTAACCTCCAGACGAGCTTTAATGCCACACAACTCTCCTTCCGTGGCCTCCAACTGCTCTTAAATGCAGGGAAAACTAAATGCATGCTATTCAACCGATCACTGCCCTCACCTGCTCGCCTGTTCAGCATCACTACTCTGGACGGCTCTGACTTAGAATACGTGGACAACTACAAATACCTTGGTGTCTGGTTAGACTGTAAACTCTCCTTCCAGACTCACTTTAAGCATCTCCAATCCAAAATTAAATATAGAATTGGCTTCCTGTTTCTCAACAAAGCATCCTTCACTCATGCTGCCAAACATACCCTCGTAAAACTGACCATCCTATCGATCCTTGACTTCGGTGATGTCATCTATAAAATAGCCTCCAACACTCTACTCAACAAACTGGATGCAGTCTATCACAGTGCCATCCGTTTTGTCACCAAAGCCCCATACACTACCCACCATTGCAACCTGTATGCTCTTGTTGGTTGGCCCTCGCTTCATACGCGTCGCCAGTGGGTTTGGCGACGCGTTATCTACAAGTCTCTGCTACGTAAAGCCCCGCCTTATCTCAGCTCACTGGTCACCATAGCAGCACCCACTCGTAGCATGCGCTCCAGCAGGTATATCTCACTTGTCACCCCCAAAGCCAATTCCTCCTTTGGTTGTCTTTCCTTCCAGTTCTCTGCTGCCAATGACTGGAACGAACTGCAAACATCTCTGAAGCTGGAGACTCATATCTCCCTCACTAGCTTTAAGCACCAGCTGTCAGAGCAGCTCACAGATCACTGCACCTGTACATAGCCCATCTATCTACCTACCTCATCCCCATACAGTATTTATTTATGTATTTATTTATCTTGCTCCTTTGCACCCCACTATCTCTACTTGCACATTCATCTTCTGCACATCTACCATTCCAGTGTTTAATTGTTATATTGTAATTACTTCCCCACCATGGCCTATTTATTGCCTTTACTCCCTTATCTTACCTCATTTGCACTCACTGTATATAGATTTTTGTTTTCTTTTGTTCTACTGTATTATTGACTATGTTTTGTTTATTCCATGATTAACTCTGTGTTGTTGTATGTGTCGATTTGCTACGCTTTATCTTGGCCAGGTCACAGTTGCAAATGAGCACTTGTTCTCAACTAGCCTACCTGGTTAAATAAAGGTGAGATAAAAAAAAATTTTGATCAGGACCCATGAGATAAAAAAAAAATTTGATCAGGACCCATAGGACTCTGGCCAAACTCTCTGGATGAGGTGAGACACTGTGGCATAATGTCATAATGTCAATGAAATGATCCCAGTTAGACATGGGATAAATTGCACTGTAAAAAATAAATAAAGTTGTTTCAATTAAATGTGATTAAGTAACACTTTCCGCTGCCTTTCTTTTTGTTTACTCAACTTTTTAGTCAAAGTGTTACCTGAACTTAACTAATTTGGCTCCAACAATAAGAAAACATAGGCAAGAATTCAGTCAACTTAAAGTGATGGGTTTGTTCAAATTATCTCATATGTTCATTCAACTAGGGTAGCTGGAGTCTTTGACAATTTTTTCAGAGGAAGGTCCTAAAAATTGTCTCCAGCCACCCTAGTCATAGACTGTTCTCTCTGCTACCGCACGGCAAGCAGTACCGGAGCGCTAAGTCTAGTCATAGACTGTTCTCTCTGCTACCGCACGGCAAGCAGTACCGGAGCGCTAAGTCTAGTCATAGACTGTTCTCTCTGCTACCGCACGGCAAGCAGTACCGGAGCGCTAAGTCTAGTCATAGACTGTTCTCTCTGCTACCGCACGGCAAGCAGTACCAGAGCGCTAAGTCTAGTCATAGACTGTTCTCTCTGCTACCACACAGCAAGCAGTACCGGAGCTCCAAGTCTAGTCACAGACTGTTCTCTCTGCTACCACACGGCAAGCAGTACCGGAGCTCCAAGTCTAGTCATAGACTGTTCTCTCTGCTACCGCACGACAAGCAGTACCGGAGTGCTAAGTCTAGTCATAGACTGTTCTCTCTGCTACCGCACGGCAAGCAGTACCGGAGCGCTAAGTCTAGTCATAGACTGTTCTCTCTGCTACCGCACGGCAAGCAGTACCGGAGCGCTAAGTCTAGTCATAGACTGTTCTCTCTGCTACCGCACGGCAAGCAGTACCGGAGCGCTAAGTCTAGTCATAGACTGTTCTCTCTGCTACCGCACGGCAAGCAGTACCAGAGCGCTAAGTCTAGTCATAGACTGTTCTCTCTGCTACCACACAGCAAGCAGTACCGGAGCTCCAAGTCTAGTCATAGATTGTTCTCTCTGCTACCACACGGCAAGCAGTACCGGAGCTCCAAGTCTAGTCATAGACTGTTCTCTCTGCTACCACACGGCAAGCAGTACCGGAGCGCTAAGTCTAGTCATAGACTGTTCTCTCTGCTACCACACGGCAAGCAGTACCGGAGCTCCAAGTCTAGTCATAGACTGTTCTCTCTGCTACCACACGGCAAGCAGTACCGGAGCACTAAGTCTAGTCATAGACTGTTCTCTCTGCTACCACACGGCAAGCAGTACTGGAGCGCTAAGTCTAGTCATAGACTGTTCTCTCTGCTACCACACGGCAAGCAGTACCGGAGCTCCAAGTCTAGTCATAGACTGTTCTCTCTGCTACCGCATGGCAAGCAGTACCGGAGCACTAAGTCTAGTCATAGACTGTTCTCTCTGCTACCACACGGCAAGCAGTACCGGAGCTCCAAGTCTAGTCATAGACTGTTCTCTCTGCTACCGCACGGCAAGCAGTACCGGAGCTCCAAGTCTAGTCATAGACTGTTCTCTCTGCTACCGCACGGCAAGCAGTACCGGAGCGCTAAGTCTAGTCATAGACTGTTCTCTCTGCTACCGCACGGCAAGCAGTACCGGAGCGCTAAGTCTAGTCATAGACTGTTCTCTCTGCTACCGCACGGCAAGCAGTACCGGAGCGCTAAGTCTAGTCATAGACTGTTCTCTCTGCTACCGCACGGCAAGCAGTACCGGAGCGCTAAGTCTAGTCATAGACTGTTCTCTCTGCTACCACACAGCAAGCAGTACCGGAGCTCCAAGTCTAGTCATAGACTGTTCTCTCTGCTACCACACGGCAAGCAGTACCGGAGCTCCAAGTCTAGTCATAGACTGTTCTCTCTGCTACCACACGGCAAGCAGTACCGGAGCGCTAAGTCTAGTCATAGACTGTTCTCTCTGCTACCACACGGCAAGCAGTACCGGAGCTCCAAGTCTAGTCATAGACTGTTCTCTCTGCTACCACACGGCAAGCAGTACCGGAGCGCTAAGTCTAGTCATAGACTGTTCTCTCTGCTACCACACGGCAAGCAGTACTGGAGCGCTAAGTCTAGTCATAGACTGTTCTCTCTGCTACCACACGGCAAGCAGTACCGGAGCTCCAAGTCTAGTCATAGACTGTTCTCTCTGCTACCGCATGGCAAGCAGTACCGGAGCACTAAGTCTAGTCATAGACTGTTCTCTCTGCTACCACACGGCAAGCAGTACCGGAGCTCCAAGTCTAGTCATAGACTGTTCTCTCTGCTACCACACGGCAAGCAGTACCGGAGCGCTAAGTCTAGTCATAGACTGTTCTCTCTGCTACCGCACGGCAAGCAGTACCGGAGCTCCAAGTCTAGGTCCAAGATACTTTTTAACAGCTTCTACCCCCAAGCCATAAGGCTCTTGAACATCTAATCAAATGCCTACCCAGACTATTTGCAATGCCCCCCTCTTTTACGCTGTGGCTACTGTCTGTTATTAACTATGCATAGTCACTTTAATAACTCTACCTACATGTACATATTACTTCAATTACCTCGACTAACCGGTGCCCCCGCCCATTGACTCTGTACCGGTACCCCTGTATATAGCCTCACTATTGCTATTTTACTGCTGCTCTTTAATTATTTGTTACTGATATATATTATTATAATTTTTTTTTGGGGGGGGGGATTTTTCTTAAAACTGCATTGTTGGTTAAGGGCTTGTAAGTAAGCATTTCACTGTAAGGTCTACCACCGTTATATTTGGCGCATGTGACAAATAACATTTGATTTGAACTAGAAACTATTATTTGGACGTCTTAGGCTGTGGAAGGAGTTACACACAGTGCTTTTAACATACAAAGTTTTCAACGTACAGATTTGACACACATTGACCTACTTGATTACATTGTGCATGTACACAGTAATTAGTATTCAACATGTCCTCAACCTGGTATTTGAACTCAGAACCTCTTGGTTCAGCATTACAATATTCCTGCTACATCATCATCATCATGTCTGTGTCAATTACTGATTTCACCTGTATTGCTACACTTTGCACTTCACTGTAAATCTCAGCTCTGTTAAAAGTACACTCAAAGAAAAGCTATTATGTTCGTCATAGTGATTAAGGAGTAACATTCAAACAGAGTAATATGCTCCGCCAACATTGGACAACTATACAGAAAAAACAAGAATGACTTAAATAAGTCCATCAAATCAACGATGAGAGAATTAGTCAGGTTAAGAGATAATCCACCAAGACATGGTGGTGTAGCAGGAGGATCGGAATGCCATCAACCAAGAGGTTGTGAGTTCAAATCGTAATTAGTGTATGAATGAACATGCGAAATGTATGTCAACGTGTGTCAACTATGTACATTGGAAACATTGTATGTTAAAAGCAGTGTGTGTGTGTGTGGGTGTAAACAGTTGCACACCCTTTTTTTAGTTAAGCTTCCCTCCAAAAACAAGTTGAACAAACACCATTTTTGCCAAAGTTTTCTCAAGATGGAGCTAAGTTTGGGCCAAATAAATGTTTTAGTTCAGGTAACACTTGGACCGAAAAGTTGAGTAAATGAAATAAAGGCTGTGGAACCAGTTACTTAATAATAATTAGTTGAAACACCTAGATTATTATTTTATTTTTTTACGGTGTGGACAAAATATGAATGAACATACAAAACGTTTACGTACCACTGCGAACATTAAAGTCATGTACTATCCACCTGTTTTTAGGCAATTACTGTTCTCGGTAATGATCTACCACCGTAATTGCCTTAATCTCTGTTGTGTTAGAACTGATTAGCCCTGAAGTGTTAATTACACAGGGGCTTATCCTGATCCTGTGTCAGGCCCTGACACTGATACGATCAAAGTGGAGATGTTGCCTCTTCTCTCTGTTCTAAACTCAGATAAAAGAGGGTGTAATGGCTTTGTTGTATCAGGTAACACCGTGCCACTTTAGATTACACTCTCACGGGTCCACTGGAGTTCAGCTACTGTAGCTAAATCGTCTCTCGTGTTTCCTCAGTGTCATCTTTTTATTCACAGTAGTGTGCGTCCGTTGAACACCAGTGTTCAGCCACAGTCTTAAACATTCCTCTGGTTGTAAGTTGAGGGCTTGAGTGGGTCATAGGGCCTTGGACTCGAAATCCAGGGTCCAGGAATGGTCGGAAGAATTGCAATATTTACCTGAAGCTTACTCCGCAGAAAACACGACTGGGTGATCTGAAAAGTCATAGTCTATCGATCAATATGATAATGCATGATGAAAGAAATACTGTATGTGTTGATTGAGAGATCAACAGAGCAGCTGCATTTCGTCAATTTTTCGGATTATAGTCAAATCTGTGCGATATAAGGCTACGCATCATTTTCAAGGTGGAATGCGTGTCGTTTTGAGTACGTGTGTGTTTGTCTGCTTGATGCATGTTTAGGGATTGCTTGGTGTACTCACTGTTCTGTAAGTCTCAAGGTAACAGAATGGATTTCAGAGATGCAATGAGATATGTGCTGTACAAGACTTGAACTTCCCCTGGTCTGTGGCACAGGGCAGCAAAATCAATCAACCAAAATGATTCACACTCAACAGGCTGTGTCACATGTACTGCTGCATAGAGGGGCCCTGGGTTTCCTCGATTCATTTTAACCTGAACGCATGCATCATTGACTCAAAGATTGAGTATTATATTGTCTAATTCCTTGCAAAGCCCCTTCTGGCACCAAGTTATGTCCCAGGCAGGCCTAGGCGTAGGCTGCTGGAGGATTTTGGGGGAATATTTGTCTCTGGGGAAAATAGAAAAAGGGTGTTCCTTCAAATCAAGATATTTTTTGTAATCTTTTTTTTCATAACCTCTTCTCTCTTTGTCATGTAAGCGTGTTTTTATTATCTTAGTCAAGGGGCTGGGTCACATGATACAACTGAACAGACGTACTTTTTGATTGTGTTATAACGTTTAATTTCACTTCTATGAATGAAATGTCTTCTTTCCAATATAGACACGATGATTGCATTGCTCAGGATAAAGACGAGCGAGCCCGAGGGACATTACTGAAACACCTATGACTGTAGCTTGTCTAGACATCGACCTCCTCAGAGATTCTGTGGAGGCTGATTAGTTGTCTACGGTTCGATTTCTCTTTGCATCGTTTTAATCTCCGCCTCTCCAACTGAAACAGTAAACAGGCGTGACTGTTAGACATTTACCCATAATCCCTCTATGGACGCGTCGCAAATGGCACCCTATCCCATATATGGGTGATTCAACAGAAGAGGGGTACATTGCTGTCCCACCCCAAAAACAACTATTAAAAAATAAAAAATGATGCCTTGGAATGCTTTAATTCATTCCAAGGCCATAACAAACATATTGTTACATTAATATAGTACAAAATCATTGTTTATACACCTATTTCTATTGAGAGGTGGCTGTCCCACACCCTGACTCCTAAAGCACATCTTGATTTATGATCTTTTTGTTTTTACCCCTATTATTTCAATAGAACATGTTGAGTTGTTCTATAATTACATTGAAAGACACTGTTCTAATCAGTAGTTTTGTTCGTTTTTTAAAGACCCCCCCCCCCCCCCCCAAAAAAAAAATGCTGTCCCACCTTTTGATGACACTACCCGAAACACACACATTAAAAGACTGCAGAATTCATTAAGTGATGATGCCCGAGAAGCCGGTGTTTGGAGGATATTGGCATGGGTGCTGTTAGGCCCGAGACAAAGTGCCAATATATCCTCCAAACACGGGCTTCGAGGGGCAATCTCTCGCTTTTATACAACGGGTTACCAACATATTCAAATAATGGTTGACATATTTTCATTAAAAACATTATTTTGATTAATTTCTTCATACTATTTCATCCGTCCACAATATATAGTCCCGACACAAATCTAGGGTTGCTACCCAAGCCGGCTGGTCATTCGTTCTATCAGTTCGGTTGCCAGAGATACGACCCAGTCATTCAGTCTTTTTGTTCTGTATCTATGGACGCGACCCAGTCGGTCATTCTAAATGTTCCATTGCCATACTGGCTGGCAACGTTCTTATCTCTTGCTTGCTATCTAGCCAACGACAGCTAATTTACAGCCACGTCAAAAAGTGCAGCCAGAATAACAGGAAATTAGCTCATTTGCATTTGTTTAAGCTGTTTTCTATTGACATTTAATTGGATACATCCATAACAATGAGCTAATGAGGCACGATTTCACCTGGCATAGAACATTTGCTCTTTAGTCAGGACACTGTTGTTCAGAGGAGCTAGCCAACAACACAGCTAACACAATCGTCCCAACCACTTTCATTACTATAGTGGAGATCGAATTTGAATATTGAAACAATGTTACAAATGTCGGAAAGACAGACAGCAAGGTTTATACAAATCTCTGCTGTTGAAAACGAAATGTTAGTCTAAAAGAAATGTGAGATAATGTCGAGATCAAGTTTATAAATTGCTTGGCTGGGCTGATGAGACAGTGAATTGCGCAGTCAGATAGAACAGAGTAAATAGGCATTTTAACGTCATAGATTTAGCCGGTGGTAACTTGTGGAATAGACACCGGCTGGAATGCTGTTTTAACCAATCAGCATTCAGGATTAGACCCACCAGTTGTATAATGTGCCTTAAGCCACACCCCTACAAATATCACCAGGTAAATGGATCGCACCTCTCTCCAGCATGGCCACATGGTGAGTAGTCTATGTGCAAACATTTTAGAGAAAATTAGTGAGAAAAGTTTGTAAATCTTCATGTATTTTTAAGAAATGTCACTAGCGAACATCTAATATTTCTATAAATATGTAAAGTATGGTTTTGGGTAGGAGTGTGAACGTTTAAATGTAAAAAAGTTAAATGAAATTGGGATCCTTAACGTTAAGAAAAATGCCTGCCTATACTGTGCCCCTCCTCTTTCTCTCCGTCCCTCGCTAGCTCGCTATGAAAGATGCGTGTGTTCTCGGAAGTACAGCAACTGATCAGTCTCCTCCTTTTAAAAAAAAAATACTGAATCTTAAGAATCGATTCCTAGTTGAAGAGGGGATTTCTTTCTACGAAATGTTTTAGTAAGTCAATGGTTGAAGCCCTCAATTGCAATGTCCATACTTAAATGGGTCATATCCATCAAGAGTCCTCTATTCATCTCTATGATTGACACTTGATTTTTAGTCCGTAATGGGGGTCTGCGGTCAAACGACCACCCCTCATCACTGTCAAACGCTCCCTAAAACATTTCTGCGAGCAGGCCTTTCTAATCGATCTGGCCCGGGTATCCTGGAAGGATATTGACCTCATTCCGTCAGTAGAGGATGCCTGGTTATTCTTTAAAAGTGCCTTTCTCACCATTAAATAAGCATGCCCCATTCAAAAAACTTTGAACCAGGAACAGATATAGTCCTTGGTTCACTCCAGACCTGACTGCCCCTTGACCAGCACAAACACATCCTGTGTCGTTCCGCATTAGCATCGGATAGCCCACGCGATATGCAACTTTTCAGGGAAGTTAGGAACCAATATACACAGGCAGGTAGGAAAGCAAAGGCTAGCTTTTTCTAAACAGAAATGTGCATCCTGTAGCACAAACTACAAAAAGTTCTGTGACACTGTAAAGTCCATGGAGAATAAGGGCACCACCTCCCAGCTGCCCACTGCACTGAGGATAGGAAACACTGTCACCACCGATAAATCCACGATAATTGAGAATTTCAATAAGCATGGCTGGCCCCTACCCTGGTCAGCAGCCCTGCACCCCCAATAGCAAATTGCCCCAGCCTCCCCCATTTCTCCTTCAACCAAATCCAGCTAGCTGATGTTCTGAAAGCGTTGCTGGGTTAGACAATCTGGATCCTCTCTTTTTTAAAATTGTTTTATTTTTATTTAACCTTTATTTAACCAGATAGGCTAGTTGAGAACAAGTTCTCATTTACAACTGCGACCTGGCCAAGATAAAGCATAGCCGTGTGAACAGACAACAACACAGAGTTACACATGGAGTAAACAATAAACAAGTCAATAACACAGTAGAAAAAAGAAAAAAAAGAGTCTATATACATTGTGTGCAAAAGGCATGAGGAAGTAGGCGAATAAAATAAAAAAATCAGATTAACACTGGAGTGATAAATGATCAGATGGTCATGTGCAGGTAGAGATACTGGTGTGAAAAAGAGCAGAAACGTAAATAAATAAAAACAGTATGGGGATGAGGTAGGTAAATTGGTGGGCTATTTACCGATGGACTATGTACAGCTGCAGCGATCGGTTAGCTGCTCAGATAGCAGATGTTTAAAGTTGGTGAGGGAGATAAATGTCTCCAACTTCAGCGATTTTTGCAATTCGTTCCAGTCACAGGCAGCAGAGAACTGGAAGGAAAGGATGGCCAAATAAGGTGTTGGCTTTAGGAATGATCAGTGAGATACACCTGCTGGAGTGCGTGCTACGGGTGTTGCCATCGTGACCAGTGAACTGAGATAAGGCGGAGCTTTACCTAGCATGGACTTGTAGATGACCTGGAGCCAGTGGGTCTGGGGAAGAATATGTAGCGAGGGCCAGCCGACTAGAGCATACATGTCGCAGTGGTGGGTGGTATAAGGCGCTTTAGTAACAAAACGGATGGCACTGTGATAAACTGCATCCAGTTTGCTGAGTAGAGTATTGGAAGCTATTTTGTAGATGACATCGCCGAAGTCGAGGATCGGTAGGATATTCAGTTTTACTAGGGTAAGTTTGGCGGCAGGAGTGAAGGAGGCTTTGTTGCTGAATAGAAAGCCGACTCTAGATTTGATTTTAGATTGGAGATGTTTGATATGAGTCTGGAAGGAGAGTTTACAGTGGATCAGGGAATCGCCCGCAGCAAGAGCAATATCATTGATATATACAGAGAAAATAGTCGGCACGAGAATTTAACCCTGTTGCACCCCCATAGAGACTACCAGAGGACCGGACAACATGCCCAACATGCCCTCTGCTGCCTCCTGTAGTCCACGATTAGCTCCTTCATTTAGTTGACTTTGAGGGAGAGATTATTTTCACTCCGCCAGGGCTTTCACCTCCTCCCTGTAGGCTGATTCATTGTTGTTGGTAATCAGGCCTACCACTGTTGTCGTCAGCAAACTTGATGATTTGAGTTGGAGACGTGCGTGGCCACACAGTCATAGGTGAACAGGGAGTACAGGAGGAGTCTGATCACGCACCCATGTGGGGCTTCCGTGTTTGAGGATCAGTGTTGCGGAGGTGTTGTTGCCAACCTTCACCAATTGGGGTCGGCCCGCCAGAAAGTCAAGGACCCTTTTGCACAGGGAGGGGTTCAGACCCAGGGTCCCGAGCTTAGTGATGAGCTTGGAGGGCATTATGGTGTTGAAGGCTGAGCTGTAGTCGATGAACAACATTCTTACACAGTAAAAAAGTGGGTGTAAGAATTAGTGTTGACTTATTTTAACCCGGGATGAGTTTTTTTCAACATTATGAGGAGTCAATGAGCTATAGTGTCAGAGTGTAAAATTATGCAGCCATTGCAGTGTAATTCAACTCAATTCAGTGGAATGAAAAAACGTGCCAATCCTCTGCTGTGGTTGTGGATGATCATTATTTCAACTTACTTGTCAACGCAATTGTAAGTAAGGTCAACAACTAATAGCAAGGTTTTCACTTTGACATTTACTTAATTGTAGAGTAATAGCCTATATATGTTAAACCAGTGTGTTTGTGTGAATTTTAACACCATTTTGAGTCAAATTAATTTTGTAGACTGGGACCAAATGTTATCTGAAACAGTGTTGAATTCAACTCTATTGGAGTTAAATTAACACTTTTATTTTTTACTGTGCAGGGCAGCAGTGAAAAGGCAGAAATAAACAGAAAGACATTTATTGATTGTGATATTTATGTGTATCATATTTGATATGGTTTCAATTAAGTAAGCAATTAAGTTCCTAATTAAGTTCCTAATGTGACGCCTGGTCACTACCGAAACGCCTGATATTTTGCCACAGAGACAAGGTGACAATTGAAACATCTAACGAACATAACTAATTAGATGCATAAGTAATTCAATGAATCAATAGGTTTCAGATTCTGTCACGCCCTGACCTTCGAGATCCTTATTTATTCTCTATGTTTGGTTAGGTCAGGGTGTGACTCGGGTGGGAGAATCTATGTTTTCTATATCTTTGTTGTTTTTGCCGAGTGTGGTTCCCAGTCAGAGGCAGCTGTCTATCGTTGTCTCTGATTGGGGATCATATGTAAGTTGTGATTTTCCGTTTGGGTTTTTGGGGAGTTATTTTCTGTTTATCTGTTTTGTTGCCTGACAGAACTGTGCGCTTTCGTTTTTTCTACTTTGTTATTTTGTTGCAGTGTTCAGTTTATTAAAAATCATGAACGCCTACCACGCTGCACCTTGGTCCCCTTCTTCAACCCACGAGAGTCGTTACAGATTCATATAATCAACATTGAACCTTTTATAGAGAATAATAGAGATTATATTATTATACTATTATATAATAGAGAAAATCTGGTTAAAAATCACGTTTTTTCCTATTTTGTAAATGTTGTCTGCAAATAACGTTTAATAAATGTATCTGTAATAGAAGGTTAATCAAAATGATCACTACTGTGCATGGTTCTCGCTTTGCTGCAACTATCACTATGTTTCGGTAGTGACAAATTTAGTGGCTTGGAGTTCGGTACATTATTTCAAATATGCAATACAAACAAAGTGTATGAGTAGTAGATATCACAGGAGGTTGGTGGCACCTTAATTGCGGAGGACGGGCTCGTGTCAAGGGCTGGAGCGGAATAAGTGGAATGGTATCAAATACATCAAACACATGGTTTGTTTGTTTGATGCCATTCCATTGGCTCTGTTTTAGCCATTGTTATGAGCCGTCCTCCCCTCAGCAGCCTCCACTGGTAGATATGTCTATCTGACATACAGTGTGTTGTAAGACGTGCTTAAAGTTTTGGAGAAATAGGATACAAATGTGAGAAGAAAAAAATACATTTAACCCCCCAATTTGCATCACTTCTGTAGAATGGCCCATATTCACTGAGATTACAACACATTAAGAACACTTGCTCTTTTAATGACACATACCGACCCAGTGAATCCAGGGGAAAGCTATGATCCCTTACTGATGTCACTAGTTAAATAAACTTCTCAGATGAAGGGGAGGAGACATGTTAAAGAAGGAATTTTTAAACCTTGAGGCAATTGAGACGTGGATTGTGTGTGTGTGCCATTCAGAGGGTGAACGCAACTCAACATTAGGAAGGTGTTCTTAATGTTTCGTGCATTGTTCGTCCATGTTTCGTGGTCAAAAGTAGTGCACTATAAAGGGAATATTGTGCTATTTAGGACGCAGCCTATATGAAACTTCCTGCAAAAGCAGACATGACTGGCCTGTCTAAGAGAAGTCTCAACAGAAGTTATTGAGTTAGTCAGCTCTGTCCCTTCTGTATGCTCAATTGTCCTGGGAGGAGAACATTTGTTCCCCCCCCCAGATCTATTACAGCCTAAACCTGAGATGAAACAGGGATGGTGTGGGATGGGGAATGGCCTTCACAATGCACACGACAGGCAGGCAGGCAGGGAAGGGCTTTATTGGAGCAGAATGTGAGGAGAACTGTGTGTTCAGGTGCTGGTCCAAGCTGGGCTGGGGCTGAGGCTGGGTCTGGGCTGGCAGGGAGACGCCACACACACAGAACCGGCCTGTATGGAGCCATCAGTGGGTGTGCAGACGGACAGCTGGTATTAATATCACCGGGTGCTGGTCTGAAGGGCCCTCGCACGGCACCGATTCCGTTTCACTAGATTTAATGAATCCCATTCACTGAATCATGCGATATGGAATTGGCACAGGGCTAAGCGGTGACGACACGCTCATGTCTTCCAGCTCCAGAAAATAAATGTCATTCATTTCAGCTTCGACACAATGGACTGCTAACTGCCTACCTCCTCTTCTCCCCCATAGCAGCTAGGAACACTGCATAGACATGTTGTATTTTCCAAAGCAACAAAGGACAATATAAATTAGAATGATGTTGTGGTCCCTAAGATAAAGACAGAGGATCAATCTGCAGTTGCAGCCGTACATCCCTCTGGGCTAGAGTGGTAAACTCCCCTACTACACAAATAGTCCTGCAGCTGTGTCCTAGCCCCCCCCACTATCTCAGATACCAGTGGTATCAGCACGGTATGTGACCTGGGTCACTGTTCTGTTCACTCCTCTGATGATACCCCTGTGTGTGTGTGTGTGTGTGTGTGTGTGTGTGTGTGTGTGTGTGTGTGTGTGTGTGTGTGTGTGTGTGTGTGTGTGTGTGTGTGCGTGCGTGTGTGGGCGCGCGTGTCTTTCAGACATCCGGGAGACAGCGTTTGTGTACGCCATCACAGCGGCTGGGGTGACCCACACGGTGACTCAGGCCTGCAGTATGGGGGAGCTGCTGCAGTGTGGCTGTGAGGCGACCAGGAGCAGGGCTCCCCCCCGGCCTGCCTCCTCCTCCACCACCACCTCTGGCGAGGGAGTCAAGTGGGAGTGGGGCGGCTGCGGAGACGACGTGGAGTTTGGCTACGAGAAGTCCAAGCAGTTCATGGATGCCAAGAGGAAAAAGGGCAAGAGTGACATCAGGACGTTGATCGATCTCCACAACAACGAAGCAGGACGACTGGTAGTGAATGAACTTTTCTTTTTTTTAATAAGAATTATGGGACTCCTTTTGTACTTTTTAATCCTTTATTACAAAGGGTAGAGATAGAAAGGAAATGAAGCAGAAAGGGCCCCTTGCTGCCAGCGGTACAATGTACAGTACACATGCTCCAGAGGCAGCAGCTTAGAACACTAGACCATCCCAGGCTGTGAATGACATTTTTATAATTCCCTCCAAACACACTCATCTCCTATATTTTTTTTATACCTGTGCTGATTTAAGCAAAAGTACAAGCAAGCATACGTGTGATTTCTTTTAAAAATTATGCTCACTATCATCAAGTGAAATTCTTTCATTTATTTGTATGGCTTTTTTTTTTTTAACAAAGT
Organism: Oncorhynchus kisutch; assembly: GCF_002021735.2. NCBI lineage: Eukaryota > Metazoa > Chordata > Actinopteri > Salmoniformes > Salmonidae > Oncorhynchus > Oncorhynchus kisutch. The sequence continues at coordinate 40,138,267 of NC_034175.2, forward strand.
TGAAAATTGGGCCTAAGTGCTGAAAGTATTCATTATTTAGCTGAATGTTCCTCTTTTTATCCAATGCATCATCCAAGACAGCCTCTAGCTGTAGTTCTGTAACAATGTAAACTGATATTTTAACCAGAATCATATTTCGGATAAAGGAAAACAAGTGTGAGCCTCAGTTTGTTTTCAAGGCTTTAAGGCAAGTAGCTGCTACTTTTTCTCCTTGTAAAACTTGAACTTTTTCAGGTCTTTGTTAAGGACTCAATACAGTACATGTATGTTAAAAATGTCAAATATTGCATTCACAATGGCCTTCTTGTTAATAGGAAGAGAGGAGCATTGCACTCAGTTAGGAGGTTGTCTGCTCTTTTGAGAAGCCAATTACAGGTTATTGCTTTGAATTTCCTGGGACTTTGCTCACCCCTGTCAGCATTGCTTCATCACAGTATGTTACATGGGCACACAAGCCAAAACCTTTCCCAAGGGGTCAGAGACAGGTAAATGTCGAGGAGTGGCTATGTAGTTGGGCCAATTATAGTCTCAGGAAGACAGGTTTTTGAATTAAACAACAAGAAGAAAAGGTTGCACACATGTAGAAAAACAACAACGTGAGGTTAAAGACTTAGGAGGGTAGAACTCCTGCATGCAAAATGGGTTTTAATTACCTCAATTGTAACTCAATTGATCTCTGTTCTGATGTCAAGGCCTGTGAGCTCTGGGAAGGCCAGAGGCCGGTTGGGGGTGGGGGAAGGGATACATTCCTTCTGAATAGTGTCTGCTTTAATCTCACCTATCTATCTCTGTGTCTTTACTACAGGCGGTGAGGAATTATATGAGGACTGAATGTAAATGTCATGGCCTGTCCGGGTCTTGCACACTCCGGACCTGCTGGAAAAAGATGCCTCACTTTCGCGAGGTGGGTGATCGCCTCCTAGAGCGGTTCAATGGCGCTTCCAAGGTGATGGGAGGCAATGATGGCAAGACCCTGGTCCCCGTAGGCCAGAACATCAAGCCTCCGAGCAAACAGGACCTGATCTACTCGGCCGAGTCGCCCGACTTCTGCTCGCCCAATAGGAAGACGGGCTCGCTGGGCACGCGGGGCCGCATGTGCAACAGCACAGCCATGGACGTGAGCGGCTGTGACCTGCTGTGCTGTGAGCGTGGCTACCGAGACGAGACGGTGGTGTTCGAGGAGAACTGCCTCTGCCGCTTCCACTGGTGCTGCGTGGTGCAGTGTAAGAAGTGCTCGGTGAGGAAAGAACTCAGTCTCTGTCACTAGCATTACCATAGTGAAGCTGGGTTGGTTTCAGGCCTGGCCTCTTCTGCCTCACACGAAAGATGCACTGAGATCATGCTCCCACAGTTCAATTCAGGAGCATGCTGAGAGATTAGTATCTTATCTAGGATCATCTACGACAGACAGCTGCAGTAACTCTTCTCTCAAGCTGTAGAATAGTCCAGAATGGCCGCTACTCCAGTGCTCACCACATAGAGCTCTATGACCCAGAAACGGAGGCTCTTTTAGGCTCTTTTTCTAGAAACCCACTGGAGGAACTTACCCAACAACTGTTCCAGCTCTCCAGAGTGGAATATTGAAGGTCACATCTAAGGTTAAAAGTTCAAATTCAGCTCCGAGAACGCTCTAGAACAGAACGGTTCGGTCCCATCTCATAGAAGACCATCAGACAGCTTGGTACCATTCTCAGTCGTCGGTACGGAGGTCGTTGCCTCTAAAGCAGTGGTTCCCAAACGTGTTTGCGCAGTGACCCACCTCAAGCCTTTCGCCATTGAACCAGAAAATAGCATAACAACTGTTTCTAGCCTCAAACCCAATGCCAATGCCCTCTAGGAACATGCTTACGACCCACAATTAGGGAAACACTCTTCATAGTCAGTTAACCATGTAACTACAAGTGAGGACTATTGTAACAAAAGCATAATGACTTTTGAGTGTGGAAAATAAGACTTATGGTCTTGGTAACAAGGTAGCAAGCACATCAGCATGCTACGTTTCTACACACGGTAACTGGAATGTTATGGAAGAAAGGAAAATGGACACGCACAACGTGGAATACAGGTATCAAGCACAAAACGTATGAAAAAGGGAAATCTGGGGATTATTTGTTTGGAGGACGAACCCCATCACGTTTCATGGTGAGGAGCTGAACTGACACCCGAGACTATTATTTATGGACATTTTATGACAAGACTACTCATAGTGATAAGTTGAGGGACGTGCCTACCGTCTCTCTGAAAAGCACTTTGGACATGGGAGCTATCTCTGTGAACCATATGTTACATTGGTTGTTGTTTGAGTAGTTTGGAAATGGAGACTTCTTTTTGTTCTTCGTACGAGGTGCAGTACGGAGAAAGTATAATATTATGTTTATCTGTTTAATATACAGGGCTTTTGTAATGCACTTTCAATTAAAGCATTTGCTGCGTGTAGATTTGTTACATATAGTCATGTTGTGCAGAATGGCCATTCCAACAATCACATTTACAATGCTGACAATGAATCCATCCATTTGTCTCTTTGATAAGTCAACTCGCTGAAGTGAGTTGGATGACAGGAAGCCCATTTCTTTTGACTCTCTGCCTACGTTCTTCGGGAATAGGCAGATCAGATCTCTGCTTATTTTTTTTTATGGGGGGGGGGGGGGGGAACAAAACCTATCTTACGAAGCGTGTTGTACCCAAACGCGCTGTACATTTTCACTTTTTACGTGTATAGGTCGAAGGTATTCAAGTGTACTGTGTCTTACCCTTCCTTTAGAGTATGATTTTGTTGCTACTTACCTTTCAGGGATCTATAAGATCTTTTGTTGGGCAAAAGAGAGAGAGAGAGAGAGAGAGAGAGAGAGAGAGAGAGAGAGTACAATGAGGGATGACATCGCTACAATTTATTGCCAATATGCCATGGTTTATGACCAGATTATTCCTTGCCAGAGGGTTCATCGTTAATATTGTTACCATGACAGTGGATACACACTGCACAGGATTACTCTGTCCTCGGAGCTACTAGTCCTGTCTGTGGAGTCAGCACCATTCGATTTTTCATTTACCTAAATGTAGTTTTTGTACAAAAGCATATCACGTTAAGGGATAAAAACGTGGTATAGTGGAACTATTCTGACTGAGCTCTGCAACAATATTAGGCATTCTTTACATGGTAAAGGGGTCAACTATTCTGACTGAGCTCTGCAACAATATCAGGCATTCTTTACATAAGCAGTAGAATTGGCCACTTTACCATGTTACGTTTGGGTTGCAGTCTACCAAATCAGGAAATCAGACCAAATGTGGCTATTCCTATGTGAGACACACTCAGTGGCCAGTTTAGTAGGCAGACGAAAATGGTTCGCTCCTACAGAGAGTGAGTCACGTGGCTGTGGCTTGCTATATCAAGCAGGCAGACGGGCATTGAGGCATTCAGTTACTGTTCGATTGAACGTTAGAATGGGCAAGACGAGTGACCTAAGCGACGTTGAGTGTGGCATGATCGTTGGTGCCAGGCACACCAGTTCCAGTACCTCGGAAATTGCCGGCCTCCTGGGTTTTTCACGCACAACAGTGTCTAGCGTTTACTGAGAATGGTGTGACAAACAAAAAAAACATCCAGTCAGTGTCAGCCCTGTTGGGGAAAATAGCTTGTTGATGAGAAAGGTCGAAGGAGAATGACAAGCATCGTGCAAGCTAACAGGGGGGGCCACAAACAGACAAATACCGGTGCAGTAGAACAGTGGTGTGCAGAACAGCATCACGCAGTGTACAACTTGTCACGGATGGGCTATTGCAGTAGATTCCACCCCTATCAGTCAAAAACTACAAGAAGCGGCTCCAGTGTGCATGCGATCACCAACACTGGACAACTGAGGGTGGAAAAACATTGCCTGTTTCCAACGAATCCCGAGTCGTCCATGGTCCATCCTGCCTGGTGTTAACGGTATATGCTGGTGGCGGTGGTGTGAGGGTGTGTGAAATGTTTTCCTAGCGACGTTTGAACACCACACCTTGTAGAATCCACGCTGTTCTGGAGGCAAAGGGGGGAGGGGGGGGGGGGGGTCTGACCCAGTACTAGATGGGTGTACCTAAAAAACTGGCCATTATATTTTCCCCATAGAACAACTTTAGGACTTGTTGGGCTGCCAGGAGTTTTTCGATGTTACTGCATGTATGTTTAAACAGCCCTTGTCAAAATGGAAGACAGCTGCTTTGACGGTTTGATTCAAGGCAAGACCCAATTTCTAAGTTTTGAAAACATCATTTTGTCAGGGCATGTTGAATGATCTAAAGAGAATTCGTCAGCGTTTGTTTGGGTTCAGAGACAGGATTTTGACTTCCATAATTGCTTGTTCATTGATTAAACTTTTGTATTCTACAAAGTTAGTTTCATATCCATTTTGTTATTTCCCAGTTACAGTATGTGTAGAAATTGGAATGAATGGACAAGTGAGTTTCTGCATTTACTATACAAATAAAGAATCAACTGTTCTCTTTACTCTTGATTTTTGGGGTATTTCATTTTTTAAATATTTTTGTTGTATTTGACGTGAACTACACCAACTAACTTTTTTAGACCAAGATAAAGCAGAGCTTTAGATTCATTACCCTTGTATAAACGGGTAGATTTATAGAAACGTATGTCACTTTTTCCTTCCATTGACCTTCAACATATCGTGTAAGTGTTATTTCTAACTGGCTGACTTCATACTGGGTCAGGGTTGAGGGTTTCACCTCACTCCCAATGACCATTCTCGAAAAGATCTTTTCGACACTTCTGCTTCAACTATATCCTTTTGCCACTCAGCAACAAAGGTGTTGTTTTTAGTTATTTATGGTGTTGGGGGGGGGGGGGGGGTGGGGGGGTGGAAAACTCCCGCTGTATTAGTTTGAGCCTTGCAAGTCGACACAAGTTCATATTATCCAGGAATTCACATTGCAGCGGAGCCAGCAGTGTTGAAGGCAGAGGTAGGCCACAGCCTGAGGCGCTCTCTCCTCAAGCTGCCACGGCTCAGCAATGGTAAAGTCAGAGAAACTGCATAGACAGTGGATAGATTTATAGAAGCTCTGGTATTAATGTGGCTGCCTCTCTCGCTCTCCCTGCCGTGTTTCAATGAAGAGGTTGTACTTTTCCATATGTCCCCCTCCAAACAGTGCCCTGAGGAATGCGGTGTATTCGGAGATCTGTCTGTCTTTGCCCGCTGATTGTAAAACACACAGAGACATTAATGAAGGCCTGCCACTGTAAGTGGATATATGTCATGAGGCAGACAGTCATTTCCTTGGATCAATCAGACCAATAGGAGTCCTCCTGGGGTAGCGTCTGGTTATCGTAAGGGCAATGAATGAACTCCCGGTGGTCTAGTCACTGAGCTTAGAGGTTATCATTAAAGGTGTAGGTCTTTAGATACTAGAACTTTTGTCTATGTCCCAAATGGCACCCTGTTCCCTATCTAGTGTACTACTTTTGATCAAGACCCATATGACTCTGGTCAAAAGTAGTGAGTGCACTAAATAGGGAATAGGGTGTCATTTGGGAAACATGTTTGTCACAGAGAGTAGCTGTCAATATGATATCCTCTCAAAGCCAGTTAAATTTACTTAAATGTGAATCTCTTCTTGTTCGCTCCTTTAATCAAGGAGACCTTTCTCTGTTGTCAGGCAGCTTGACTCGTTGCTAAGAACAAAGGAGAGAGTGAGAGCTAGAGTAACTGTTACAACATAACACCATAATGTTCTGTGAACCTTTGTGAATTTCTCTTGCTCGTCACTGAGATGCTATCGACTATAAATCTACTCACAAACGTTGTGTGAGATTTGATCCGATCCATAATCAATCTAATTATAACCCACAGAGTGTAAACCTCCGTTCTAGCAGTGTGTGAGCGCTGTGTTTGGATGAAACAATGATACTCACGAGCGAGACGTCCCGCTGGAGCTGGAAGTTCAGCTGTTGTCTGCGTGGTGGACTGACTGAGAGGGGCCCACCATGGTCCACGGCATTATACTATGTGAGTAACACAATTACCTACAGTGTATCATTACTTTGGCTGCATGAACATACAATTGAGCACTCTTTGTTTAGTAAAAGTAGACCTCCTTGTTATCCTTTGCAGTAAAAACATTGCTGCTTGGTCGGGGGGTGATTGAGGAACCTGCTGTTTTAGGTTGACTTGGCAATGCCTGTTCAAAAGAAAACAGGCTTCAGGACAGTCACTCCAGGACTGTGTCAATAAACAATGTTGTTTGCGAACACTCCATACGGGAATTCCCTAATGTAGTTGTCTCTGTCTGGAATCAAATGTTGATTTCACTGTTTGAGTACATCCCTCTTGTTGAGTATTTATGATACAGTATATGGCTCAGTTTCTCTGGTGTCCTGGGGCCATATGTGTCATGCGTCTCAGAGCAGTAGTGCTGATCTAGGATCAGGTCCCCCTGTCTATGCAATCTTATTCATTGTGATTGAAAAGGCAAAACACCTCAAATCGGCACTGAGATTCAGGGCCAATTTAGAGGACAGTATGATCTTTTGACACAAGATGGCGCTGTTTGAACAGGGTGTTTTTTTTCCCTCTCCCATCTGAGCCATGCTTCAAAGACAACTCCTCGAAATGTTGCGTCATGAAATAGCTGGTTAATTGCGATGGATGACTTGCAACACCAATACCTATGGGTTTGGAGCTTTTTGTTGACTGTGTGGCTTTCAAATCCTCCACTCAGTATAACTCTCTGTTCAAGGCCACTGGCCAGCCAAAGTGATCTGTCGCCTGGTCAGCCTGGTCAGCTCAGTGCACGAATGTCTCCGTCCCAAATGGCACCCTATTTCCTTATATAGTGCACTACATTGAACAGAGGAGCCCTATGGGCCCCGGTCAGATGTAGTGCACTATAAAGGGAATAGGGTGCCATTCGGGATGGAGACACTCGTGCACTGAGCTGACCAGACCTAGTGGGCCAGGTGCTTCAACAGACTGAAATCCCTGCTTTCTCATCCTTATCTTCATCTCTGTCACCTGAGATCACTCCACTTAAAGGTTTTGAAAGATTCCCGGGCCCAGCATATCTTCAGATCTCTATCTTCACCCCGTTTCTCTCCTCAGATTGCTCATCGATAATGTCTCAAGCCACTTCTTTCTCCTCCTTTCTGGGGTTTATGTGCAGTTTACGTAAAAGTTGTAAAAGTTCCGCTCCGTAAATTGTTGCGATCCTTTGTCTTGATAAACAAGACATTGGTGAATGATTCACAGGAGGCCATGGAGAGAGACAGTGATTGGGTCAGCACTGACTATGAGAGAGAGAGAGATCCCACTACAATATTCCCACAGTAGAGCAAACAAACAGCAGATATTTCAAAATGTGTATTCTATCCCAGCAAACATGACCACATTGGCACGATTTGGGCCCAATGCAGGAACAAATATTGGCCCCATATCGGCTGCCAACATTGGGCCAATGCACCTTTGCTCATTGGCTGGACATTAGCCCCCAAGGCATTTGCCACGTGTGGCCTTGTGTGAGTAGCCCATATCTGATGAAGGCAGCCCTCACCTTGTCTGAAATAAGCACAAAAAAAATACTAGCAAATATTCCCAAATTGGCCCAATGCAGGCTAAAATATTGTCCCCGTGTAGGCTGCCCACATTGGACCAATGCATCTTTGCCATTTATTAAGAATTTAATTCAATGCATAAATTACATAATTTCCAAGTGTTAAAGGTTTTTATGGAATGTGATACATTATTGTATCAGAAAGACATCTGTAATAGTCCTATGTGTAGCTGGTGTAGAGAGTCAGGCGCAGAACAGCAGATATGAGTAATCAACACAGCGAGCCCACAAAACGGACCGATGTACAATGATCAATCACTCACAAACAAAACATGGGCAACAGAGGGTTAAATAATAAACAAGTAATTGATTGAGTGAAGCCAGATGTGAAAGACAAAGACAGAACAAATGGAAAATGAAAAGTGGATCGGCGGTGGCTAGAAGGCCGGTGACGTCGACCGCCGAACGCCGCCCGAACGAGGAGAGGGACCGACTTTTAAGTTTCTCATGTCACATGCACTTTTTGAAGTCTTTTTAAAGACTTCATTATTGGCAGTGTACAAGATCCCAAAAATTGGGCATCTCACAACATAACGCTTAAACTGGAACGACACTCTCAGTAATGGTTGCATAAAAGTAATTGTGTGCACACCACACAATAATCGAATGAGCCCCCTTCTCTAGCTGGGCTTAGTATGGGCTATCCTGTATTGGGCTTGGTATGGGCTATCCTGTGTTGGGCTTGGTATGGGCTATCCTGTGTTGGGCTTGGTATGGGCTATCCTGTGTTGGGCTTGGTATGGGGGGCTTGGTATGGGCTATCCTTTGTTGGGCTTGGTATGGGGGGCTATCCTTTGTTGGGCTTGGTATGGGCTATCCTTTGTTGGGCTTAGTATGGGCTATCCTGTGTTGGGCTTGGTATGGGCTATCCTGTGTTGGGCTTGGTATGGGCTATCTTGTGTTGGGATTGGTATGGGCTATCCTGTGTTGGGCTTGGTATGGGCTATCATGTGTTGGGCTTGGTATGGGCTAGCATGTGTTTGGCTGGTGTGGGCTATCCTGTGTTGAGGTTGGTGTGGGCTAGCCTGTGTTGGGCTGGTGTGGGCTTGGTGTGGGCTAGCCTGTGTTGGACTTTGTGTGGGCTAGCCTGTGTTGGGCTGGTGTGGACTTTCTGTGGGTTAGCCTGTGTTGGGCTTGGTGTGGGGTAGACCTGTTTGGCTGGTGTGGGCTAGCCTGTGTTGGGCTGGTGTGGGCTAGCCTGTGTTGGGCTGGTGTGGGCTAGACCTGTGTTGGACTGGTGTGGGCTAGCCTGTGTTGGGCTGGTGTGGGCTAGCCTGTGTTGACTTGGTGTGGGCTAGCCTGTTAGGCTGGTGTGAGCTAGCCTGTGTTGGACTGGTGTGGGCTAGACCTGTGTTGGGCTGGTGTGGGCTAGCCTGTGTTGACTTGGTGTGGGCTAGCCTGTTAGGCTGGTGTGGGCTAGCCTGTGTTGGACTGGTGTGGGCTAGCCTGTGTTGGGCTGGTGTGGGATAGACCTGTTGGGCTGATGCAGGATTGCTGTGGGCCTGGTGTGGGCTAGCCCGTGGCCACCTTGCCTACCAAGTACCCACATGGGGCCAATGGGGTCATGTTTGCTGAGATGTTTTCTGTCTTACATACTTCTCTGTTCGTATCTCCAGCATTGCACAAACAGATGTTCTTACACAATAACAATATCAAACAAACATGTAATTATGCCCAATTAGGGATACTCAGGAGTAATTCAAGCGGTAACGAAAATAAGCGATGTTCTGATTTTCCTCAATGAGCTCTGGAGAGCCAGAGCCAGCTGATAGGTAAACACCAGCACAGAAGATTCCCTGCTTATTGCCCTCCAGGAATTAATAACACATCCAATGCTTAGTTCAAACCATAAACTACCTGGTCACGGAATATCTGGGAATAACTGAAGATACCCAGACAGTAGAGAATAGAACGGAATATAATAGAATGCGGTAGAATATAATATGATGGAATAGAATAGTAGACATTTTAGCTTTTTTGTTTTTAAGAGAATTTTACTTTACCAGCATGAAAATCCAATCCACACAGGACATGATACAGTGGAGCAGGGGGCGTCAAGCAACGCAAATATCTGAAGTGGCACACAGTACGTGAGGATGGCTGGAGGTGGTCCGTGGTCCCTCTGTCACGTTCTGACCTTAGTTCCTTTGTTTTTGTCTTTGTTTTAGTATGGTCAGGGCGTGAGTTGGGGTGGGCAGTCTATGTACGTTTTTCTATGTTGTTTTTTGTGTTCGGCCTAGTATGGTTCTCAATCAGAGGCAGGTGTGGTTAGTTGTCTCTGATTGAGAATCATACTTCGGTAGCCTTTTTCCACCTGGGTTTCGTGGGTGTTTATTTTCTGTCCAGTGTTTTTCCAGCACCATCCAGGGCTGTTCGTTTGTCGTTTTATTTATTGTTTCAGTGTTCAATTACTTTATTAAAGAATATTGACACTTACCACGCTGCACCTTGGTCCTCACCTCCTTCCACCTACGACGACGCTCGTTACACCCTCTTTCAGGAAGTTGGAGAATTTTGAATGTTTCAAAGACATTAAACAGTTTTTTTTCTACAATCTAGAGCCATAATCATTATGGTTAATTCTATGTTTATTTTTCTACGTATCTAAGCATACCTCTCGAACTGTCTGTACCCTCCTGACTAGTAGTTATTTTTTTTAAAGAAATGAAATATGCTTCTCTTCATCTCTGCTAAAAATCTGGGTAAAAGATTGAAAGGAATGTGAGTCATATTCAGTACATTTAGTAATTGCTTGCTTTTCTAAATTCTACCAACCTTGCCAGAAGGTATGCCAGCTAAGGTAGTTAGACAAGCTAGCTGATTGCTGTTTGGCTGATACCTGATCCTCCTTATAATTTAACTCTGAATAAAAAAATTCAACATCACACTTGGTGTGAACCTTTTTACTACGCTTTCACCATCACATTGAAATTATACTGTGAAATTAATTTTCATTAAATCTATTGAAATTTGGAAATTATTCCAATGTCTCGAGTACTATTTACCTTTTTTTATGAAATAGAGCACATTGATAGATATTAAGTCAACTTTGAATAAGACAATAATTTAAACTGTGCAGCCAGCAGACTTTTATTGAAGACTACCTGTTCTGAAGGACATCTGCAATTTATTATTTTTATTAGGATCCCCAGGGGCGTTGGCAGAATTGAAGAAAAAAAACTACCGGGCCCCTAACATAGAAATGAGAACATTTCAGATGAAAATAACGTACCGAACAATATGTGTTATTACATGTACTAACTATAAGCTTCTGCTACTCTATACTACAATTGTGCAGATTCTAGTTTCCACCTTTGTCCTTTGCCTATATTAACCGTACTGCAAACATTTTTGGTTCCTAATGTTAACAAAAGCAGTCTGGATCATGCCATTTTTATGATGCTTTATTATAAATAACTACACAATTGGTGACTTAAAAAAAAATTGTATTGTAGTCAGTTTTAATGAAGAAATTACCAATGATCCATGTTTCAGATTAAAGAATTGAATACCAATTCTTATAAACAAGGCTAACCCTCTTCTGCCCTACGCATAATTCCTAAATATATGCCTAAATAACATACCCAAAATAAATAAAAATGGCCTGAACTATGTGGACTGCAGGCATACATGTGGTATCTACAGAGAACAAGCATCTATGAAACTGCAACTGTAGTGTCAAGACATTATGTGGGCATTCCTGAGCAAATTCAACAGGAGATAAACCATAGCAGAAAATACTCTGAAACAGTATTTTGCCCATCCCCGGGCAGGCTTGGGTAGAACAGGTTAAGGCATTTGCCCTTGCGTTTGTTCCCTGTAAACAAAACTCAGAGCTTACACTGCACCAAGAGCCCAGCGTCGAGCCTTCTTGTGAGCAAACTCATTCATAATGTCTTTAAAGTTACATTTTCTAGCTAACTGGTTTTCAATTGAAAGGATAGCAAGGATGTCCAACCTGTCTTGGCACATCGTAGATCTTAGACAGTTCATTGTAAGTTTCAGCTTACTGAAGGCACGTTCACCTCCAGCAACTGTTACAGGTCATTGTTCAGAAGATTCGCGGTGCAACGCACACCTCTCCAAAAATGCTCTGTAGCTGCATCTTGTGGATGGCATTTAGGATCTCTGCAGGAGAAAGACCATCTGAAAAAAGTGACACCATATATCGTCTTTAGACGCCGCACTTCATTTTCAAATCCATCTGTGAGATCTTTGGAGTACTTGTTTCTCAATTTGTGGCAAGATACACAAATTTGGTTTTCAGTCAATTTCCTAAATGTAAGTATTGGTGAAAACTCCTCGCGTAATAGCTGTAATCGTGTGGAACTGCACATCCAAATGACTGATTATACTATCCAGAGCCACATAAAACACTGTGTTGCGAAATCCAGTGTCTGACGGTTAATTTGCTCTGTCATCTTCGGTCTCGTCAGGGAAACGTTTTCTTTTTTTCTCTGGCGGCTCCTCTGTTCACTGTGAAACTGAGTAGTTACACCCATTTCATTTGCCACCGTGGAGGCTTCTGCCAGAAGAGCGTTAAATTGATTATGCAGAGCCTGTATTTCTTCCTGTAGTGCCTTATTGTGTGTCCAGATAAATATTTCCTGACTGAAGAATTAGGCTTCTATTCTCAAAACGCTGCAAAACTTTTACCCAGAAAGTGAGCAGGAAGATTGCCTTGAAGGACATGAAGTAGTACTAAACACGGCTGGTAGAATCTTGACTAGAACCAAAAAATGTGATCATATTACTCCAGTGCTACCCTCTCTACACTGGCTTCCTGTTAAGGCAAGGGCTGATTTGAAGGTTTTACTGCTAATCTACAAAGCATTACATGGGCTTTCTCCTACCTACCTTTCCAATTTGGTCCTGCCATACATACCTACACGTACGCTACGGTTACAAAACGCAGGCCTCCTTACTGTCCCTAGAATTTCTAAGCAAACATCTGGAGGCAGGGCCTTCTCCTATAGAGCTACATTTTTATGGAATGGTCTGCCTACCCATGTGAGAGACGCAGACTCGGTCTCGACCTTTAAGTCTTTTCTGAAGACTCAACTCTTCAGTAGTATAGTGAAGTGATTGAGTGTAGTCTGGCCCAGGAGTGTGAAGGTGAACGGAAAGGCACTGGAGCAACGAACCACCCTTGCTGTCTCTGCCTGGCCGGTTCCCCTTTCTTCACTAGGATTCTCTCCCTCTAACCCTATTACAGGGGCTGAGTCACTGGCTTACTGGTGCTCTTCCATGCCATCCCTGGGAGGGGTGCGTCACTTGACTGGGTTGAGTCACTGACGTGATCTTCCTGTCCGGGTTGGCGCCCCCCCCCCCCTTGGGTTGTGCAGTGGGGGAGATCTTCGTGGGCTATACTCGGCCTTGTCTCTCAGGATGGTAAGTTAGTGGTTGAAGATATCCCTCTAGTGGTGTGGGGGCTGTGCTTTGGCAAAGTGGGTGGGGTTATATCCTGCCTGTTTGGCCCTGTCCAGGGGTAGCGTTGGACGGGGCCACAGTGTCTCCTGACCCCTCCTGTCTCAGTCTCCAGTATTTATGCTGCAATAGTTTGTGTCGGTGGGCTAGGATTAGTCTGTTACATCTGGAGTATTTATCCTGTCTTATCCAGTGTACTGTGTGAATTTAAGTATGCTCTCTCTAATTGTCTCTTTTTCTCTCTCTCTTTCTTTCTCTCTTTCTTTCTTTCTCTCTCTCTCGAGGACCTGAGCCCTAGGACCATGCGTCAGGACTACCTGGCCTGATGACTCCTTGCTCTACCCAGTCCACCTGGTCGTGCTGCTGCTCCAGTTTCAACTGTTCTGCCTGCGGCTATGGAACCCTGACCTGTTCACCGGACGTGCTACCTTTCCCAGACCTGCTTTTTTCAAATATCTAGAGACAGCAGGAATGGTAGAGATACTCTGAATGATAGGCCATGAAAAGCCAACTGACATTTACTCCTGAGGTGCTGACCTGTTGCACCCTCTACAACCACGGTGATTATTATTATTTGACCCTGCTGGTCATCTATGAACATTTGAACATCTTGGCCATGTTCTGTTATAATCTCCAACCGGCACAGCCAGAAGAGGACTGGCCACCCCTCATAGCCTGGTTCCTCTCTAGGTTTCTTCCTAGGTTCTGGCCTTTCCAAGGAGCTTTTCCTAGCCACTGTTTTGGGTTTTAGGCTGGGTTTCTGTACAACACTTTGTGACATCAGCTGATGTAAGAAGGGCTTTATGAATACATTTGATTGATTGATTGATTGAAGTAGCTTTTCAGACGCTTTGTCTCAGATTTGTCTTCGTTTGTCAGGCTGCAGGTAGCAAGAAGCATCTCTAGGGCCTTGATGATAGACGGTAAATGAGTTGCCACCGGTCGGACCGCAGCAATACACACACTCCATCACGTGTCTGAAAGGCGATTAAGACAGCAGCCATTTTTTTTTTAACTTGAGGATGGCCCATCGCTCTGGGCTGGCACTGAACAGATTGTAAAGACAATTCACACAGTGATTAAAGGTTGATACTTCTAGGCACGACTGAGCTGCATGTACACCCACAAGTTTAAGAGTATGGGATGCACAAGGTGAGTATGCCCAAACATTTCGAGCTTCTAATTTTAAAAATTAATCTCTCCAGAAATAAGTCTCTCACTGTTGCTGCCTGTTATAGACCCCCTCAGCTCCCAGCTGTGCCCTGGACACCATATGTGAATTGATTTCCCCCCATCTGTCTTCAGAGTTCGTTCTGTTAGGTGACCTAAACTGAGATATGCTTAACACCCCAGCAGTCCTACAATCTAAACTAGATGCCCTCAATCTCACACAAATTATCATGGAAACCACCAGATACCCTAAATCCGTAAACATGGGCACCCTCATAGATATTATCCTGACCAACTTGCCCTCCAAATACACCTCTGCTGTATTCAATCAGGATCTCAGCGATCACTGCCTCATTGCCTGCATCCCCGCGATATGCAACTGTTCAGGTAAGTCAGGAACCAATACACACAGTCAGGCAGGAAAGCAAAGGCTAGCTTTTTCAAACAGAAATTTGCATCCTGTAGCTCTAACTCCAAAACATTTTGGGAGACTGTGAAGTCCATGGAGAACAAGAGCACCTCCTCCCAGCTGCCCACTGCACTGAGGCTAGGTAACACGTTCACCACCGATAAATCCATGATAATCCAAAATTTCAATAAGCATTTCTCTACAGCTGACCATGCTTTCCTCCTGGCTACCCCAACCCGGCCAACAGCTCTGCCCCCCCACAGCTACTTGCCCGAGCCTCCCCAGCTTCTCCTTCACCCAAATCCAGACAGCAGATGTTCTGAAAGAGCTGCAAAATCTGGACTCGTACAAATCAGCTGGGCTAGACAATCTGGACAGCGCCTTTCCTTCCAGTTCTCTGCTGCCAGTAACTGGAACGAATTACAAAAATCACTGAAGCTGGAGACTTACATTTCCCTCACTAACTTTTAACATCAGCTATCTGAGCAGCTAACCGATTGCTGCAGCTGTACATAGTCCATCTGTAAATAGCCGACCCAATCTACCTACCTCATCCCCATATTGTTTTTTATTTACGTTGCTGCTCTTTTGCACACCAGTATCACTACTTACACACCATCATCTGATCATCATCATCTGCTCATTTATCACTCCAGTGTTAATCTGCTAAATTGTAATTACTTTACTACTATGGCCTATTTATTGCCTTACCTCCTCATGCCATTTGCACACACTGTATATAGACTTTCTTTTTTTTCTATTGTGTTATTGACTGTACTCTTGTTTATTTCACGTGTAACTCTGTGTTGTTGTTTCTGTCGCACTGCTTTGCTTTATTCTTGGTCAGGTCGCAGTTGCAAATGAGAACTTGTTCTCAACTAGCTTACCTGGTTAAATAAAGATGAAATTAAAAAATTAAAAAATAAAATGTGGCCAGTGGATTCTTTTCCAGTATGTGTGCTTGAACTCCCTTCCCTTTCCCTGACATACTTGCACCATTAACATAGCCTTCACCACGGCAATCTGCTCTGCAATGCCAGGCCCTCCCAATGCACTCAAAATCATTTCAGAAATGTCACTGCCTGTCTTTCTAGCAAAGTCTAAATACAAGAAAATATTCAACTATTTCCCGTTCACCTGTTCCCTGAACTTTATCGTTGTGGACGTATCTCACCAATAATACATTTGCCTCAGTATGGGAAATGTCTGGAGTTGCGTCACATACAACCGAGTAATAGATCGCATCTTCTCTTTCATAAAGTATTGTTTTCAACACCCTTTGACCATATATTCCTATGAACACGTTTTGGCTCTCAGGGCTGAGGTAAAGAGTCAGTCGTGCTAATTTCTATTGGTCCCTGACTTTCTGTAAGTGCTCACCTAATAGCGGGTCATAATTTGACAACAATTCAAGTAAGCCTACAGTAGGTAATGTCCATTATGCACATCATCAATATTAAGTGATTTCCCCCAGAATGGCAGATGCCTAGATGCTAAGTACAGTGTCCCATCCAAAATCCTTTCTAAAAGTGCTCTGTTTTTATACATTTCTGACTGGGTTTGCTTCTGCAGCTGACTGTCTATACCTGTAGCTGTTGTTTTCTGTATGCTGCAGATTTGTTCATTCCCAGTAACAGTTCTTGTGAGACACATCGTCCTCGTGCTCTGGTGGATTGTCCTACATTCTCCACCATTTCAGTGATGATATCTTAGCCATCCTTACTATTCAGAGGACTGGGTAATGGTTTACTTTGCTCATGAGAAAAAAGAACACATGGGATGCAATATAATGCCTTTACACTCTAACTATAAATAAGCCAGTCTCTCTGCACCTTTTCTCTTCTGTTTTGGTGACTTACTGTACTGTAAATAGTTGTGGAATGGCTTGGCTTCTGAGTCTGGGGGCATGATTTTATACAGTTCTGTCTCATCACCACACCTGTTGGCTAGTCTGCGAACGATAGCTTCGAATCTTCGAATCTGCCCATACTCTTCCTTTCCCTTATTACTTGCTTGCTCAAATCTCTTCTGTCACCCCTTCACCAGCACTGCTGCTACTCTCTTAACTCCTCTTCCTCCTCCCTGCTCTCCTCTGCATCAGAGTCTGTCTGACAGCTTTCGGCTGAGATTCTGCCTACCTGGGGCTCTCTAGGCACTAGGAAGTGAGTTAACAAAGGGAATTTTAGGTTTAATGTTTGCTCCTACAAAGGTTACCATACTAAACATGTACTACTGAAGAAAAACATTTTTTTATGGTATACATATCAAATAGAATACATATTTAAGTCTGTCTAAGTCATCATGTGCCTAACTTTACAATTTAAAATGGTCTAGTTATGCTGCTGCTGCTACAAAACAACTGCCTCACCTCCAAGGTCCGCTGTTTCAACTTCATGTAGTAGACACATGTTGGGATCTTTGTCTACAGCAGTAGTAGTAGTAGCATCTACAGTATGGATAGGTAGGCTACATGTTAGGTTTTAATTCAAGTCTAGCTAGCGAACAAATATCACGCAAATAGTGGGGAATACAGTTACAGTTGAAGTCGGAAGTTTACATACACTTAGGTTGGAGTCATTAAAACTAGTTTACATACACTTAGGTTGGAGTCATTAAAACTCATTTTTCAACCACTCCAAACATTTCTTGTTAACAAACTATAGTTTTGGCAAGTCGGTTAGGACATCTATTTTGTACATGACACAAGTAATAAAAAAAAACTGTTTACAGACAGAGTAATTGTGGGGTGTTTTGCTGCAGGAGGAACTGGTGCACTTCACAAAATAGATGGCGTCATGAGGCAGGAAAATTATGTGGTTATATTGAAGCCACATCACAAGCCATCAGTCAGGAATTTAAAGCTTGGTCGCAAATGGGTCTTCCAAATGGACAATGACCCCAAGCATACTTCCAAAGTTGTGGCAAAATGGCTTAAGGACAACAAAGGCAAGGTATTGGAGTGGCCATCCCAAAGCCCTGACCTCAATCCTATAGAACATTTTTGGGCAGAACTGAAAAAGTTTGTGCGAGCAAGGAGGCCTACAAACCTGACTCAGTCAGGAGGAATGAGCCAAAATTCACCCAACATATTGTCGGAAGCTTGTGGAAGGCTACCCGAAACGTTTGACCCAAGTTAAACAATTTAAAGGCAACGCTACCAAATTCTAATTGAGTGTATGTAAACTTCTGACCCACTGGGAATGTGATGAAAGAAATAAAAGCTGAAATAAATCATTCTTTCTACTATTATTCTGACATTTCACATTCTTAAAATAAAGTGGTGATCCCAACTGACCTACGACAGGGAATTGTTACTAGGATTGTGAAATTGTGAAAAACTGACTTTAAATGCATTTGGCTAAGGTGTATGTAAACATCTGATTTCAACTGTATAATAATATCTAAATAATAGCTAATTAGCTAGCCATAGCTGGTAGTGGTAGCTCATCATCATCATGGTAATAATTACTGCTCTGACCGAGCCGAGTGAGTCCAAGGAAGGCAGATACCTATAGCTAGCAAGTTATCAAGCTAGCTTTATTGAGATGGTTGGGTAGAGATGCCTGATCTGATTATGGTTATTTGCTTTAATTTTCATCACAGATTTCTTTGTCTAACATTTTTTAAGTGATAAACAAATCATTTTCTAAACATTTAGGGGCCGATACAAAGCTAGGGCCCCATGAATCATTAATGTCCTCCCCCCTTAACGACGCCCTTGAGGATCCCCAATAGCGGCAGCTAAAGCAACCTCTACTATTCTTGGGGTCCACAAAATGATGCTGACAGGCTTAAATAATACATTAACGTCAAATCAGTTACACTAAGTTGTCTTTCTTTTTGTTTGCTATCACAGTTTATCATTAGGTGTAACAAAGTACCTACATTTGTAACTTAAGAGGTTTAAGTATAGATTTTCAGTACTTACCTACCTCTGCAAATGGGACATTATTCGTCTTTTTACCTAAACATGCAACCACCATCAGATAGAATTCATAGCAAGCAGTGCACTGGAATGACATTCATATGAACAGGAATGACATTCACTCTCATGGGATGGGTGGCCAAAAATAACTAACTGAAACCCACACCCCCAATAAGCTATGAATATGACCGCATTGAGGCATATGTTTCTACAGCTACATGTATATGCAACATGCCACTGCCTACTGTACTTCATTTTTTCATTTAACAAACAAGATAGCTCATAATCCAGTGTCTCACCAGTGCCTTTATCACAGTCAACAAACCAATAGCTTTAAAACAGCAACATTTTCTCCCAGCCTCATGGCAAAATGCGTAGAATAGCAGGAAATGAGCTTTAACACAGCAATGTTTTATCTACGCCTCATGGCATAATGTGTAAAATAGCAAGATTAGCTATACAACTGCAAATGTTCATCTCTGCCCAATGGCAAAATCTGTAGAATTGCAGAAATGTAACTGTTTCTGCATCCCCACCACTGCAACCAACCAATTTCTCACTACGCTGCTGATTTGTTTCCTCTCGTACTCCAATGCATGTCAGATATCAGAGAGAGGCTGAGAGTGGCAAGTTTCATCCAAATGCCACCCGATTCCTTATATAGAGCCCATAGGACCTCAGGCGGAGACAGTGAAGGTGCATCAAAGCTGGGACCGAGAGACTGAAAAACAGCTTCTATCTCCAGGCCATCAGACTGTTAAACAGTCACCACTAGCCAGCCTACGCCCAGTACCCTGCCCTGAACCTTAGTCACTGTTCTAGCTGGGCTACCACCCGATACTCTACCCTGCACCTTATAAACTGCTGCACTATGTACATAGTCATTTAACACTGGTCACTTTAATAACGTTTACATGCTGTTTCACCCACTTTACATGTAGATACTGTATTCTAGTCATGGCTCATCCTCAACTTATTTTTATATTTTTCTGGATTATGTGTGTATTGTTCTGTTTTTTATTGCTTAGCTGTTACTGCACTTCAAATCTGTGTACGTGACCAGTAAACTTTGATTGATTCTGATTTGATTTTGAAGGACTCACAATTAGCGCACTACATAGGAATAGGCTGCCATTTACGACACACCCTATTTCAGCCTGACCTCCAGTATGTCCTTTCCAGATAAATAAACATGTAGAGTAGTGCATAGACACCACACTCTCTCTGGCTCATTTCACCACCCTTCCCGACTCTCTCGCTAACATCGAAACAAAGCCCGCCCCATTTTTCAACAGCCCACGAAAGGTTTTGCTAAATTTAAAGTCTCCCCTAGGCGACAGATTAGTGTACCTTCTGTGACTCGTTAATTGATTAAAACCATACTGTTCTTCCACCCAGAAGATTGCAACACAGATAAAAAGGAATAACAAGGTCGACCTAACCTTTCTGTTGCACCTTGCATCAGTTTAACAGTGCAGTTTCAATAATCAACATGTTTACAACATTTTTTTTATAAGGTCTTGGCTTAAGACTTTAAAGAAGTTCATTCCCGGCATTACAGAGCCCTGGTATAGTGTAAGTCTTTTTTTTTTTAAATAAGAATTCAGCACAATCTTTCTGTACAACAATCACTAAATTTCTATAGTGGTTGTTACTATGGAAATAAAAACAGGCAGGCAGAAGTATTGACCAAAGTACTGGTCCGGATCTATAGCCCACTGCAATTGTCTGAGATGTAGGCTTATTGTAGAAGTGTATTCCTCAACCCTCTAATAGTCCTGCATTAGCCCATAATTTAAATCTCAGGAACCGTGACTCTCTCTTATTTTGATTAAATTGTAATAATACCGATCCATTCCAAACACTGATTATTCCTCCAACTCTTAGCTATTATTTGTCTGCATGCTCCTATAAGTGGAGAGTGTTCTCTGTGTTCTTTTCGACATAGTTTGTCTTGTAGTTTCTCCACCTCTCTTGATGTACTCTCAAGTATGTACCTATTAGTCTGTGAAATTGTTGTAATTGGCTAACCTTCTTCTCATTCCTTTACAAAACTCTCCAAGAAACATGAACTTGGCATGAGCTTTTGAGCTGTCGGCCGACAGTTTTCTCAGCAACATAGTGCTGTATATATCTACTAAAACTGTTAATGCTGTAAATACAGTATTGTTAATGTACATGTAGTGCAAACGTAATGTAAATCTATTACCATAATAAGGGTTAGGGTTGGGGTTAAAGCTATTTAATTCAATTCTAATAAGTTATTCTATTCTAATATGTTTCTTTTTTCACATCTGCCAATTTTCAGATGGGGAGGGAGATGATTTTGAGAAAAGAGACATTCGATAGTGAGAGTTACCATAGCATCCTTTCTGCTATCTAAGCAACAATGCACTCAAATCTCCCACTCAAAGTTCATGGGAGATTCCCCCCCTCTCAAACTAGACACTCTAATGTACTTGTCCTCTTGCTCAGTTGTGCACCGGGGCCTCCCACTCCTCTTTCTATTCTGGTTAGAGACCGTTTGCGCTGTTTCAGAAGAAAGGTCTTTGTTTCTGGCCATTTTGAGCCTGTAATCGAACCCACAAATACTGATGCTCCAGATACTCAACTAGTCTATGGAAGGATCGTTGTATTGCTTCTTTGATCAGAACATCAGTTTTCATCTGTGCTAACATAATTGGAAAAGGGTTTTCTAATGATCAACTAGCCTTTTAAAATGGTTAACTTGGATTAGCTAACACAACGTGCCATTGGAACAAAGGAGTGATGGTTGCTGATAATGGGCCTCCGTACGCCTATGTAGATATTCCATACAAAATCTGCCATTTCCAGCTGCAATAGTCATTTAAAACATTAACAATGTCAACACTATCTCTGATCAATTTTGTTATTTTAATAGACAAAAAAATGGCTTTTCTTTCAAAAACAAGGACATTTCTACGTGACACCAAACGTTTGAACGGTTGCGTATATATATTTAAATGAGAAATACAACAACAAAAATACTAATAAAAATAACCATTAAGAAGGAAAGAAATTCCACATATTAACTTTTAACAAGGCACACCTGTTAAATGAAATGCATTTCCAGGTGACTACCTCATGAAGCTGTTTGAGAGAATGCCAAGAGTGTGCAAATCTGTCATCAAGGCAAAGTGTGGCAACTTTGAATAATTTGTTTTACACTTTTTTGGTTACTAAATTATTCCATTTGTGTTATTTAATAGTCTAGATGTCTTCACTATTATTCTACAATGTAGAAAATCGTAAAAAAAAAAAAAATCCTTGAATGAGTAGGTGTGTCCAAACTTTTGACTGGTACTGTAAGTCAAAACTGTAACTAGGCAACTCAGGAACATTCAATGTCATCTTGGTAAGCATTTCCAGTGTATATTTGGCCTTCTGTTGCAGGTTATTGTCCTGCTGAAAGGTGGATTTGTCTCCCTGTGTCTGTTGGAAAGCAGACTGAAACAGGTTTTCCTCTAGGATTTTGCCTGCACTTAGCTCTATTACATTTATTTTTATCCTAAAAAACTCTGTAGTCCTTGCTGATGACAAGCATACCCAAAACATGATGCAGCCACTACCATGCTTTAAAATATGAAAAGTGATACTTAGAGATGTGTTGTGTTGGATTTGCCCCAAACATAATGTGTTGTACTCAGGACAAAAAGTGAATTTCTTTGCCACATTTGTTGCAGTATTACTTTAGTGCCTTATATTCTGTGCATGCTTCCTTTCACTCTGTCATTTAGGTTAGTATTGTGGAGTAACTACAATGTTTTTGATCCATCCTCACTGTTTACCTATCACCATCTTCAAAGAGATATTTATCGTCTGCTTTTTTAGTTTTACCCATCTACCAATAGGTGCCCTTCTTTACGAGGCATTGGAAAACCTTCCTGGTCTTTGTGGTTGAATTTGTGTTTGAAATTCACTTCTCGACTGAGGGACCTTACAGATAATTGTATGTGCGTGGTACAGAGATGGGATAGTCATTCAAAAATCATGTTAACCACTATGACTTCATGCTACTTATTATGTAACTTGTTAAGAAAATGTTTACTCCTGTACTCATTTAGGCTTGCCATAACAAAGGGGTTGAATACTTATTAACTCAAGACATTTGAGCTTTTCATTCCCAATTCATCTGTAAAAAATGTTTTAAACTAAATTCCACTTTGACATTACGGGGTACTGTGTGTCGATCAGTGACACAAAATCTCAATTGAATCCATTTCAAATTCAGGCTTTAACGCGACAAAATGTGGAGAAAGTCAAGGGGTGTGAATACTTTCTGAAGTCACTGTAACATCAAGACACTGATAGGTGGACAGAAGAGGTGGGACATGTCATTAGAACTGGCAATAAACAATATTGGGGAGTATTCAAATGAGTGAATATATAGGGCCTATCCTGCAATATGAATACAGTGTGTCAGGACAGGACACTGACGATTTCAGGAAACCGATTGCCTCGAGTCATTTGAGTAAAGCAACTCATTTTGTAAGTTAGAAGTACACTTGGCTGAATTAGGACAAAACCATTCCCCCCCCCCATGTCACTTATGATACATTTAATTGAACAGGAAATGTATTACCCAGTGAACAATGGGAAACAATTAGGCTCCGTGTGTTAGAATCCTGACAGCAGTTCTGCTTGGCAGAAAACCCCAGCTCACCAGATGGAAGCAGTATTTTTTTGTTTTTCTTGAGCTTGCAACATCTTGCTATTCATTCTCAGAGAGGAAATGTGTCCACTGTAATGAATCTGACCTGAGGAAAGCAATATATGAGTAATATAGCAGAATAGTGACTCAGTTGTAATGGCTCACAGTGGTGGTTGACTGCAGCAGTATGAAGAAGATAGTGGGATACCTTTGCAATAGAGTATAACTACCCCCAGTCTTATAGAGTCCCCCTAGTTCAGACCATATGAACTCATGTTGTGACTTCAATTGCCAGAATACACTGGTGGCTAAATGTTATTATTTATATATATATATATATATATTTATTTATTTTCCACTCTCGTAAAAGCCCAAGATGAGTAATATCACAATGGCTTTAAACAACTTTAGATTTTGACACAATTCACAATTTTAATATCCAGTTTGTCTACAAATGAACAATTGAGACGTTCAATTCACGTCTCCGTATCGACCAAAAGTTAAAGAATAGGACCAAATCGAATGAAATCAAACTTCTAAATGCACTTTTAATAAAGTTTGATTTGATTTAGTCCTATTCTTTAACTTAGATTTTTTTATAGCTGCGATGGAGACGTGAATCCAACACATTCATTGTTAACTTGAAGATTACATTTGAAATCAACCAAAGCTTGAAATCCTTGGCCTATATGTTTTGTCTATTTTTAGTTGAACCCTGAGTTGAATTGAAGCAATAGCGGTTGATGACTTCGCAAATGCTATTCATGGGTTGCACCCCCATCACTCGGTCGCATAGTTGCCAATGTTGTCAATATTCTGCAGACTCCTCAAGCACATATGATGCTCAAAAGTAGAACGTGGGCTAATGGCTGTGTTCTCTAAATTACATTATAGGACCTCGGGGACTACAATGATGTTGCTGAAGTAGGCACATATTTAGCAGGAAACAACTTTGCTGTTATCATCATGTTGTCAAATGTACTTCAGACAAATGGCAATGTTGTCTGTCATTAGCTAGCACATTTCTCAGTGAAAATCCATGAATATAGGCCTAAATAGAATAATTGATATGACTTATAAGTTCTTAGATCAACTCTCCAGTAGGAGGTGCTGCCCAGCCTATAGTTTTTTTTTCTGATAGTGGATATAATGTTCCAGATCTGACATTATTTCAAATTTACCCTCAAAACAACATGTTGAAAATTGGTTACCATGATGACATAACCCTGTGGTTGAAATTTCACCCTCAAAACAACATTTTAAATGCATTACGTTTTGCAAATCCAATGTATTTTCCATGTCACAATACATTAACAAATTAAGTTGAAACAACGTTGATTCAACCAGTTTATGCCCAGTGCCTACTGGGCACAGACATACATTCAACATCTATTCCACGTTGGTTCAACATCATTGTGTTAAAATGATGTGGAAACAACATTGATTCAACCAGTGTGTGCCCAGTCAGTGGGTTGTCCTCCTCTGCCGCTATTAGTTACTCTGAGTGACGTAGAGGTGGGCTGGCAAAGTGGTAAGTGGTGTAGTTTAGAAATGCTATCAGTATAATCAAATCATCACAAGTCAACGAGACTCCAGATAGCGCGTTGTTAGTGCACCCACGACTTTCGGATGTATTCCAATGCAAATATCTTGGCGGAGCTGTCGTACAATTGTGCAGATGTGCGATAGCATGCAAGAGTGTTTAGTCGTCTCTCTTCCAACTTATTATCTTCATTCAATAAGTTGACAGATAGTGCAGTCAAACTAGTGTCGTTCTTTGAATGACTTGTCCTGCAGTCGTTAGGCACGTCCAGCACTTTGTCAGTCTTGTATCAGTTCTCAAATCAGATCCATACTTGAGCTCAAGACCTGTCATCCTCAAAGCGCGTCCCCCGGAACTCTGGAGTGGACAGATATTAGAGGGACATATAACTTGTTATACACCGCTCTATGTAATTTCTTATCTTTTGTCAAAAACAAGCGACACAATGGATTTCTCGTTCTGCCGCCTATTATGTCTTGTGATTGCAATCACTATGTTCAATCAAAGGTGAGTTGAGAAGTTTCATTTGCTTACTTCAATATTTTTTACCTGAAGATTTCTTTGAATAGTCGTCTTTTACTTTTGCTGGTGTAGTCATTCATCTTCGATATATATACTCACAAGTTAATGAAATAATGAATGTTCCCGAGTTTATCTAAAGTTTGCACCACAATACAACCTACAGTTGCTACATTATTTTCGGCTGTGATTTGATTTACATTTTGCAGCACCTAGCTACAGTTTACACTATACTCTAGTCTATGTTGGCACAATCACTATAGGTTCATTGTAGGCATTGCTCTTGTTCACAAATCATATTGTGCAATTAAGTACTGTACAATAAATAACTCCGAATAACTTTAACTTCACAAATCATGTTCATTTAGCATTATATGAGTTTGTCACAACTGAATAATACGTATCATATTATTGACGTGGTGACTAAGTTTACTGTCATAAAGATCAGACTCTTTGCATGATAATGTAATGCACATGGAGATTTTTTAGGAGATGTCAGCAACGACAACAAAAAACGATCTTTGTTCCACACTGGGTCAGTGTAGGTATCCTGCTTAGGCTATTGTAATAACCCAAAGTTGATTTAAAGGGATATCAAATGTTTACTTCTGCGTAACTGTTTTACTGATGAGGATGCTGTATCACAGACAGACTACATTTCTTTCATGATTTACATGAATGTTCCCAAGTACTTTTCTACTCAGAATCAAAGTGATGTGAATTTGCTCTTAGGATTTTTCAATGACTAAAAAGTTATCCCACCACGTTTGAACTGAGTGTCTATTTTCCATTCCTGTTAACATGGTGTCCATCCTCTCTGGTGACATGCCCCTTCATTCCATACCTGACTGCGGGACTTAAGGTTTGATGTCACAGAGTGCTTTGAGACATGGCACAATGAGTTGTAGAAATGCAATCTGTTATTTTATCAATGACATTTCAGAAACATGTTTCTTTGATCAGTCCTGGCATTACAGTAACAACTCTGCCAATATGAATGGTTGCACAAATGGATATTTATGTAATGAACTTCCTGAGATTGACTGGTGTGTGTGCTTGCGCCCCCATGTGTGTATGTGTGTGTGTGTGTGTGTGTGTGTGTGTGTGTGTGTGTGTGTGTGTGCACATGTGTGTGCACATGTGTGTGCGTGTGTGTGTGTGCAACAGGCAATATAATTCAGAATGCATAACAATAAAATCACCACTTTTCGACCTTCGACTACTTCATGAGTCAATACTGTCAGAAACAATTTACAACCATAAACTCTCAGAAGTGTAATACTGTAAAACACCCGACTCCTGTCATGTAAATGACAGTTGTTACAAATGATTTACATGCCACAGAAGTATCAATCATGTGCTACAGTACAGACACACCTTAACATCAAACCTTCTGTGTTCCAGGGTAGATTCCAACAAGATTCTTGGGCTGAAGATCCCCAATATCGACCCCATTCTCAATGCTAACACCGTTTGCTTGACCCTGCCTGGACTGAACCACAGACAACTGGAGGTGTGCATGAGAAACCCCGACGTCACCGCCTCGGCCATCCAAGGCATCCAGATTGCCATCCATGAGTGCCAGCACCAGTTCAGAGGACACAGGTGGAACTGCTCCAGCCTGGAGACCAGGAACAAGATCCCATACGATAGTGTGGTTTTCAAACGAGGTGAGTCACCTAACAGACAGTACGGGGTAGGGACCCCTCCTGAGTAAAAAAAAAATGGTGCATCTGATTCCCACACCTGCATCCCAAATGGCACCCTATTCCCTATAGTGCACTATTCCCTACAGTTCCCTTACTTGTAAAACGTATTACCCTATGAAGGGAATAGGATACCATTTGGGACCTATCCCACACGTCCCCTTTTTACTCATTCACTTTACACACAGCGTTTGTTGTTAGGTCTCTGGCGTTTGGTTATGGATGGGTATGTTTTGCCTGAGGCAAAAACAAACGTTTTCAAATTAGTTGATTCATCCGCTAAGAAATGCATACTTGGAATGAATATTTCGTTACATGGTTGCATTATATGAAATATATTTTCTTGCACTATGTCAACAAGTCATACAGTTGGAAATACAGTAGCGAAACGACAGATATGACACTATTAAGCTAATCAAAGTTTTAGTTTAGAAGCTTTTATGAGTGGATTTTGCAAATGCAGCATATTATGCATGCCCTATCCAATTGTTTGTTTGGATATCTAATTTTACTACAGGAAACATATCCTCTTTACCTCAAACATGTATCTGCTTGTTGATTTATTCTGACATACTTTATGGGGCCATATTTCTACGTTAGTCTGAATTAAAACTAGGCTAAAAAGCCAGTGAGACACATAAAGTGAGCCTTCTCGGGGCACGGCTAATGCTTTTACTCTCTGTCAGTGCAAGTGCTGTGAATTGGCTCACAGCACTTTCCCAACTCTCAGTGGTAATACATAAACCTGTTTAGTTGGTTTCTGTAACACAAAGTGACAGTTTTCTTTAATCTTTCATTCATTTTCCCACTTCCTCAGCCATCAGTTCAGCCGGGCGTGCCTCTCACTTTAAATTATTTGTTAGATTGATTTGTTCCAGGTCTCTCGCCTCAGTCTGCTAGGGAGGAAATCTAAAACAGCATTTTCATGTCTGTGTCTCTGGGCTGCATCTAAGTGCGGTCCTCCGTCCCCCATGGAATCATGGGGAGTTGGAGAGGCGGAAAAACGACTGTGTGTGTGTGTGTGTGCGTGTGTACGAGCGTGTGTATGAGTGAGTGAATAGGGGATGATCAATGGAACATCATCGACTATATCTTATCTATCCTCTATACACTTGGGATACTTTTCTTTAAGGCTTTCTTTCCAAGCCCCAATATGCATTGAACTGGGGTCATGGCCAGTTTAGGACTTGTTCAAACTTCTGCACTTTTTTTTGGACTCCAAATGTAATTTCTAATTGATACTGTATACCTATACATATTTAACAATAACAGTTACAATTGGGAGTTTTTAAATGATACAAATGTGACTAATCAAATTCTTTCTTGATCATGTCTTCTTTTTGTCATCAAAAAGTAAGAAGATCATTGTTACAAATATCACAAGTTGATGTAACACAGGATAAGTAACACTGAGCATCTCTACAACAGTGACAAATTTGGACTGTTTGTAGTAATATCATTTCCCCCTCAAACTGAAAGCAGTTGAATCAATCCCAAATCGTACTCCCCTCCCGTTTCAGTAGAAAGCTGAGGGATGGAGCTGGAGAAATGCAACCACTCTCAAATTCATAGGCAGGGCCACGGATGCAAGGACTGACCATTCATGATATCACAATTACAGTTTTAACCATGTTTTAATATAGTGTTTATTTACATCTACGGCAGTTGAACTAAGCTCATGAGGCATTGATAAGTCATATTCAAGAATCAATTAGTACATTATCATTCATTTATAAGCCTAAAAATGGGTGTAGCAGTTCTAAACATGCTTATTTTATAACCCTTTTTTTCCCCTCTTCTGTAAGTGATTCTGAGAAGGGCTGGTTTTATAGGAACTCGGGGAGTTATGGTTACAGGCTATTAGCTCTGATCGCCACTAAGGAGAGTACAGTATAGACAGACACCTGTGGGGAATATGCTCTGTATGTTACCCTGTAACCCTTGGAATGGGTCGTACTGGACAGAGAAACTCTAGGCGCATTAAGTTGCTGTAACAATGTTAGGATTCTGCACGAACAACACGAGTAAGGTCCTCAAAATCGCCTTTACACATGTGAACCTTCTGTCAGAGATGTGTAGAATAATATGTACTTATGTGGGCCTACTTACAGCATGTGCTGTCAAGTGCTGCAAGATTCTGGTAACTTTCCCAACCTTTCCAGGTTTTCCAGAAATCACCGTTGGAAGATTCCCGGAATCAGAAAGCAATAAGCAGGAAATCCGATATCCTCTAACCTAGGATTTCTGGGAAAAAAAACGTCATTTTGAAACCCTAGAACTGGTAACTTTCTGCTATTTCTTTTTGTTCCGCCTTGCTGCGTCACCCATAACATGCATGGCATGACAGAGCAGCCCATACTGGCCTGATTAGGGCTGAGACGCCGTGCGGCTGCTGTGTGTGATTTGGCAGGCAGATCAAATGGTTTCCGACAGTAGCCAGGTTAATTGTAAACATGCTGGAGAGCTCAATAAAGGGAGAGCTTTAAAGGGGATTAACAATACGGAGCTCACATCTGCTGCACCACCACCGGCCACTTCCAGCCCTGTTAATGATCACTGTCAGATCCTTATGTTGAAAGGATGGTGGGGGTTTGTTCACTCTCAGCCTCTGGGCCTGGAGACATGCAAGTGTTTGGGTTTAATTGCTGTTGTCCCAGATGTTTCTGCCTCTGTTGTGCTGTGAGGTAGGGTGGGGGTTTATACTGGTACTGCAGTGTATCTCAAAAACCCATCAGGGCTCATTGGACTTCTGTATAGCTCCACAGATAGTCATCTACTGCGCTGTACTTGTATGTGCAGTAGGAATCAAAAGGACTATAACAGGATAGTATCTCTGTTGTTAATCTTTTCTTTCTCTTCATCTCTTGTAGGTTTCCGAGAGAGCGCCTTTGCATACGCCATCGCGGCAGCGGGCGTGGTCCATGCCGTGTCCAATGCCTGCTCCATGGGGAAGCTGAAGGCGTGCGGCTGCGACGAGAAGCGGAGAGGCGATGAGGAGGCTTTCCGCATCAAACTGAACCGGTTGCAGCTGGAGGCCATCCACCGGGGGAAGGGCATGGTGCACGGAGTCATGGAGCACTTCCCTGCAGACCTGCCCGGGCCTCAGGACTCCTGGGAGTGGGGAGGCTGCAGCCCCGACGTGGACTTTGGGGAGAAGTTCTCCAGGGACTTCCTGGACTCGCGCGAGACATACAAGGACATCCATGCCAGGATGAGGCTCCACAACAACAGAGTTGGCAGGCAGGTGAGAGTAGGTGTTTCAGCTACTGACGAGGGCTGTTTGGGGGTGGTGGGTGGTAGGGTTGCTATGGTAAAAAGTAGTGCACTTTATAGGAAATATATTGTCATTTGGGACGTATTCTTAAATCATTGAGGAGTTTTGAATGGAAAAGATGTATTGGGGTAATATTTGATATACCGTCATTTCCGGGCTATAAGCCGCTACTTTTTTCCCACGCTTTGAACCTCGCGGTTTATACATTGACGCGGCCAAATTGATGGATTTTTCCCGCTTTCACAAGATTCATGCCGCCAAAAAACTGAGCACCGTCACATAATGTGACGTAAATCGAGCGCGCTCAAACTTCCCATCATTCTGATTACGGTAATCATTTTGTCACCCTCATCATGGCAAAGACACAGAGAAATGCATATGATGCAGCTTTCAAGTTGAAGGCGATCGATCTGGCTGTTGGAAAAGGAAATAGAACTGCTGACAGCGTGGAGCATTGTCAAAAAATCCACTATCATCAACGGGTTTCGAAAGGCTGGACTGCTGCGTGTTGAAGAGGGCAGCGATCCAACATCGGATGAAGCAATTCTGAGGCTATTCAACTCCGACACCGAAGGAGATGACTTCAGTGGTTTCAGTGCACAGGAGGAGAAAGATAGTGACCAATGACTTTCTTGGTAGGCTACTGTTTACTGCTATTTTTAAATTTTTTGTTACAAGCCGTACAAGCCGTGTTTCGTTTAAAGGCCAAATTATTTTTGTTACAAGCCGTGTTTCATTTAAAGGCTGTGTAAACTTCATTTGTTTCAATGTACCGGTAGGCACCTGCGGCTTATTTATGTACAAAATACATATATATTTTTAATTCAGTGGGTGCGGTTTATATTCAGGCGCGCTTAATAGTCCAGAACTTACGGTATATGCATTTTATATATACAGTTGAAGTCGGAAGTTTACATACATGTACACTTTAGCCAAATACAGTTAAACTCAGTTTTTCACAATTCCTGACATTTAGTCCTCGTAAAAATTCCCTGTCTTAGGTCAGTTAGGATCCCCACTTTATTTTAACAATGTGAAATGTCAGAATAATAATAGAGAGAATGATTTATGTCAGATTTGTATTTCTTTCATCACATTCCCAGTGGGTCAGAAGTTTACATACACTCAATTAGAATTTGGTAGCATTGCCTTTAAATTGTTTAACTTGGGTCAAATGTTTCGGGTAGCCTTCCACAAGCTTCCCACAATAAGTTGGGTGAATTTTTGCCTATTTCTCCTGACAGAGCTGGTGTTACTGAGTCCGGTATATAGGCCTCCTTGCTTACACACACTTTTTCAGGTCTGCCCACAAATTGTCTACAGGGTTGAGGTCAGGGCATCGTGATGGCCACTCCAAAACCTTGACTTTGTTGTCCTTAAGCCATTTTGCCACAACTTTGGAAGTATGCTTGAGGTCATTGTCCATTTGGAAAACCCATTTGCGACCAAGCTTTAACTTCCTGACTGATGTCTTGATATGTTGCTTCAATATATCCACATAATTTTCCTGCTTCATGATGCCATCTATTTTGTGAAGTGCGCCAGTCCCTCCTGCAGCAAAGCACCCCCACAACATGATGCTGCCACCACCGTGCTTCAGGGTTGGGATGGTATTCTTCGGCTTGCAAGCATCCCCCTTTTTCCTCCAAACATAATGATGGTCATTATGGCCAAACAGTTCTATTTTTGTTTCATCAGACCAGAAGACATTTCTCAAAGAAGTATGATCTTTGTCCCCATGTGCAGTTGCAACCCATAGTTTGGCTTTCTTTATGGTGGTTTTGGAGCAGTGGCTTCTTCCTTGCTGAGCAGCCTTTCAGGTTATGTTGATATAGATACTTGTGTACCTGTTTCCTCCAGCATCTTCACAAGGTTCTTTGCTGTTGTTCTGGGATTGATTTGCACTTTTCACACCAAATAACTTTAATCTCTGGGAGACAGAATGCGTCTCCTTCCTGAGTGGTATGAAGGCTGTGTGGTCCCGTGGTGTTTATATTTGCGTACTATTGTTTGTACAGATGAACGTGGTACCTTTAGGCATTTTGAAATTGCTCCCAAGGATGAACCAGACTTGTGAAGGTCTAAAATGTTGGCTGATTTCTTTTGATTTTCCCATAATGTCAAGCAAAGAGGCACAGAGTTTGAAGGTAGGCCTTGAAATACATCAACAGGTACACCTCAAATTGACTCAAATGATGTCAATTAGCCTATCAGAAGCTTCTAAAGCCATGACGTCATTTTCCGGAATTTTCCAAGCTGCTAAAAGCCACAATCAACTTAGTGTATGTAAACTTCTGACCCACTGGAATTGTGATACAGTGAATTATACGATAAATAATCTGTCTGCAAACAATTGTTGGAAAAATTACTTGTGTCATACATGAAGTAGATGTCCTAACAGACTTGCCAAAACTATAGATCGTTAACAAGACATTTTTGGAGAGGTTGAAAAACAAGTTTTAATGACTCCAAGCTAAGTGTATGTAAACTTCCAACTTCAACAGTACTTCACATGCGACCCGTGATAAGACTATGCACTTTGTATGTTAACAAAGCCCATTGTTAATCTGACTCCATCAAGACTATTCAGCAATATGCAAGAGACTATAGTTTAGTTACAGGAATAAAGCATCAAGAAAATAATAAGAATTGTCTATCAAAGGCAAATAGATGTAATTACATTGTAAAAATGAATGATGGCATTAGCTTAAGTTGCAAAGCATGAACAAGCATTACAAGACATCATTCTAGGCATGATCAGAGAGGGAGAGAGAGAGAGAGAAGTCAGCCTGAAAGGTCATGCCCCAAGAGTCCCAGAGGTGGAGAGAGAAAGAGAGAGTGTATCTCACCAGCGCAGGTCAAGAACAAAGAAAGGAAAGCTAAGACCCTTTTATAAGCATCTGACTTCAAAATCTGAGTTGTTGACTAATAACATTACTGTTCAGTTAACGTCCAACCAGACGTCAGACCTACAGAATGTCAGGACAACAGAACCGCTGCTTCCCAGAGGTGTGACAGAGTGGGGGTTGGTGAGATAATGCAGCTTTCCTAAGACAACACAGAGGAAACCTTGCATACTGTTGATAAGAGTCACTTTAGGGGCTGGGCCGCCCTGCAAAGACACATTAACCATGAAAGCAGGTAAAGAATGAGATGATTATGACTTGGATCCTAACGGTCATGTCATTTTGAGACACAGTGTCTGATTTTATTGGCCCAGAAGTCAGTAGTTGACCTATCAATACAGATGACTCACTGATTTTCTCCACATGATGCAATTGCCTTGCGAGTGTCGTCTCTTTGAGTCAGGCCTCCAATCCCACTGTATTCTTAGTAATGTTTGTAATCTGGCTGTTACAATAACACCCAAGGACGCAGCTGCATATTGTGTTCGAAAGTGCTCATCGTCGTAGTATGGTTTTGAAGATATCTATATAGGTTGATTGATATGAAATAAATATCATAGCTGACATGTATTGGCAAATTCAGTGTCGTCACCACACTTCACCTTCATGCATACATACATTTTCCGGTCATTCTTACGTTTCAAAGCAAGGTGCCCCCTTATTCTTGTTGTGGATGTCTATGCCATAACTCTTGTTCAAGTGACTTGGATCTTGCGATTTATGAATGCTCTATTTAATCAACGTTCTACTATGGGCTTTCCCTGTGTAGCATGTGGCTAATGATGAAGCTTGGTTATGATGGCCATATAGCATTGGTCTGGAATGCGAACAGTTTCCTTCAAAAAATTGGTTATACTTAACGCTAGTTTTCTTTGATTGATGTTATGATACCATATGTGATCAATCGAATAATATAAGTTTGGTGTTCCATGGGGATTTTCCCAGACAATGTAGTTGATTCATGGACAGATGCTTGGTGTTGATA